>NC_141873.1:235595966-235898996 GCF_056163025.1 Triticum urartu
CCCCTGCAAGGGACGGAGGGCGAGGCAGTGAGAGGGACCGTAAGGGGGAACCCCCTGCGGCACTAACGAGCTCGGTGATGCGGGCGAGCCAGTCCTCGTAAAGGTCGTCGACAGGGCGATAGTGCAGGAGCTCCCGCGCCAAGAGTAGTGAGGCATGCGCATCCATGGGTGCGCGACAGGCGTGGGACAACGAGCCAGCGGGAGTCAGCGACGGGGTGGCGGTGCGGCCATCCTGTCGCACCTAAGGATGCTGGGACAAGGCCTGCTGCTCGTTCCCCACCGGGCCGGTGGCGCGTTGGCGGCGGGCGATGGGGAACGGCAAGGGGTTCCGCCGACGGGTTCCGTCTGGGCGACGCGAGTGGCGCGAGCAGCCCGGCGCTCGGCGCGAGCCCGACGAGCGTCAGCCATGGGCAGGACGGAAGATCACACGCGAACAGCGGAAGAAAGATTCCGGCGCTCCCCCTACCTGGCGCGCCAAATGTCGGATTTTGGGTTCCGGCAGACCCTTGAGGTTCGAACACTGGGGTGCGCGCGGAGATCTCTCCCCTACCTATCTACGTCCGATCCTCTCGTGCGAACTAAGATGAAGATGATGAACAACACAAGAGACACGAGGTTTATACTGGTTCGGGCCACCGTTGTGGTGTAATACCCTACTCCAGTGTGTGGTGTGGTGGATTGCCTCCGGGGCTGATGATGGACAGTACAAGGGAAGAACAGCCTCGCGAGGGGTGTTCTTGAGAAGATGCAGTGTGTTCTACTTAGTCTCTACTGGGTTTTCTCTCTCTCTGCTAGGGTTCTACCAGATCTCTAGCCATCTCTCTACTCTGTGGTGGCTAGCTCTATTTATAGATGCCCTGGCCTCTCCCCGAATAATGAGCGGGAAGGCCGCCAACAATTGGCCATTTTGAAGGGGAACATACAGTAGAAGTTATCCTGACCAAAAGTGGTCTTCGGCTGCCAAAAGGACTGGTGCTGACATCGTCTTGGGCTCCACGGTGACCTCCGTCTGGTCGTTCGGCTGGTCTTGGTCTCGTTGCACCGGAATGGTAACCTTTGCCTGATACCTTGGCCTGTGCCTGCCCCCTTTGCACCAAAGGGGAAACAAGGACCCTGCGCAGGCTGGCGCCCGCTTGGCGCCCGCCTGGCCTTGATCGTTATGGCTTGTGTCATGGGATCCTCGCGAGGTACCCTTGCATTGATCTCTCCGCCTCCTCACGAGCCTCCCTGATGAGGCCGCTCTTGAGGAAGCTTCCTGTCATCCGCCCCACGAGGCTCGGCCCCTCGCGAGGGTCTTGAGCTTGGGCTGATGAAGATGGGCCGCGCTGGGCCCCCACCTGAGCCACGCCGCAGGCCGCAGGCAGGCAAGTCAGGGGACCCCTGTTCCCAGAACGCCGACAACATCCACGGTGCGCCATTAGTAACAAGATTTTTTTTACTTTTTTCAAAACTAGTAATGGCGCACCAGTGGATAGTGCGCCCACGGTGCGCCATTAGCAAACATTTTGATCTAACATAAAATAACTTTTGCATAGGTACCCCGTTAAACATTTTCAAAATCCTCAAAAACCTAATAGAAAAAAAGTTACGGGGCTTTTAAGATCCGGAGGCAAAAAAATTCAAAAAACTTCAAACTTACTAGTGGCGCACCGTATGCTAGGTGCGCCACTAGTAACAGAAAAAAATTAGTTTCGATTTTTTTCGGGATTTTTTTTCAAAATATGGTACGTAATATGAACAAAAGTTTGAAATATTTTTTCAAATTTTCATCACACTCATGAACATGAACAAAGTCCTAAATATCAACAAGGTTTAATAGCATTGATATGCTAGATATATTAACAAGTGCCTGTCAGGTGAGTTGGTGCTGGGGTTGGATAGAACTCTGAAGTTAAGCATGCTTGCACTGGAGTAGTGTGAGGATGGGTGACCTTTCGAGAAGTTTGACCATGGAGTGCGATTTGACCTAAGATTAAGCATATTGACCCGAGATTAAGCCATAGTGACCCGAGATTAAGAAAAAAATAAAAAAAATTAAAAAAAAATTAAAAATTTTTTTTTTTCAAAAAAATTATTACTAATGGCGCAGTTCCATGTGGTGCGCCATTACTAAGTCAGATAGTAATGGCGCACCTCTAGGCATACTAATGGCGCACCAATGGTGCGCCATTAGTAAAAAAAATACTAGTGGCGTGGTACTAGTGGCGCACCAGTACTGCGCCATTAGTAGGCAAAACTGGTGCGCCACTAGTAGGCCTTTTCCTAGTAGTGCATCATTGGATAATAATATGAAGCATAAAACACCATGTTCAAGTAGAGGGTACAACGGGTTGCGGGAGAGTGGACCTCTATAGATAGAGGGGGGAAGGTGATGGAGATATTGGTGAAGATGGCGGAGGTATTGGTGAAGATCGCGGTGATGATGATGGTGGCCACGGCAGCGTTCCGGCGCCACCGGAAGAGAAGGGCAGAGGGGGCCCCTTCTTCTTCTTCTTCCTTGACCTCCTCCCTAGATGGGAGAAGGGTTTCCCCTCTAGTCCTAGGCCTCCATGGCATGGGAGGGGCGAGAGCCCCTCCGAGAATGGATCTATCTCTCTGTCTCTCTCTGTTTCTACATTCTGGTATTTTGCCCTTTCACCGTTTAGTATATATATGGAGATCTGTAACTCCGATTGGATTGAAACCTTCGCCGATATTTTTTTCTTCTGAAAATTAGCTTTCTTGCGGCCGAAGAAGATCATTAACCGCCTTACGGGGGGCCCACGAGGGTCAGGGGCGCGCCTAGGGGGGTGGGGCACGCCCCCTGCCTCATGGCTCCCTCAGGCACCGTCTCGCGTTGATTTTCTTCCCATATTTCACAAATATTCCAAAAATAATATCCGACTGTTTTTATCCCATTTGATATGGATTTTCTGGGAAACAAAAAACATTCAACAAATAGGAACTGGCACTGCGCACTGGATCAATATGTTAGTCCACAAAAATAGTATAAAAATTTGCCAAAAGTATATGAAAGTTGTAGAATATTGGCATGGAACAATCAAAAATGATAGATACGACGGAGACGTATCAGCATCCCCAAGCTTAATTCATGCTCGTCCTCGAGTAGGTAAATGATAAACAAGATAATTTTTGATGCGAAATGCTACCTAGCATAATCTTGATCACATATCTAATCATGGCATGAATATTAAGATATGAGTGATTCAAAGCAATAGCCTATCATTTGACATAAAAACAATAATACTTCAAGCCTACTAATAAAGCAATCATGTCTTTTCAAAATAACATGGCCAAAGAAAGTTATCCCTACAAAATCATAGAGTCTGGCTATGCTCCATCGTCACCACACAAAATATTCAAATCATGCACAACCCTGATGACAAGCCAAGCAATTGTTTCATACTTTTGATGTTCTCAAACCTTTTCAACTTTCATGCAATACATGAGCGTGAGCCATGGATATAGCACTATGGGTGGAATAGAATATGATGGTGGAGGTTGTGTGGAGAATACAAAAAGGAGAAAGTATCACATCGACGCGGCTAATCAACGGGCTATGGAGATGCCCATCAATTGATGTCAATGTGGGTAGTAGGGATTGCCATGCAACAGATGAACTAAGAGCTATAAGTGTATGAAAGCTCAAACTGGAAACTAAGTGGGTATGCATCCAACTTGCTTGCTCATGAAGACCTCAGGCATTTGAGGAAGCCCATCATCGGAATATACAAGACAAGTTCTATAATGAAAATTCCCACTAGTATATGAAAGTGATAACTCAAGAGACTCTCTATATGAAGAACATGGTGCTATTCTGAAGCACAAGTGTGGTAAAAGGATAGTAACATTGTCCCTTCTCTCTTTTCTCTCATTTTTTTATTTTTTTCTCTTTTATGGTGGGATTCTTTGGCCTCTTCTATTTTTTGTGGGCTTCTTTGGCCTCTTTTATTTTTTAGTAAAGTCCGGAGACTCATCCCAACTTGTGAGGGAATCATAGCTTCCATCATCCTTTCCTCACATGGGACAATGCTCTAATAATGATGATCATCACGCTTTTATTTACTTACAACTCGATTTACAACTCGATACTAGAACAAAGATATGACTCTATATGAATGCCTCCGGCGGTGTACCAGGATGTGCAATGATCTAGCTTAGCAATGCCATAAAAAAACGGACAAACCATTAAAACATCATGCTAGATATCTTACGATCATGCAAAGAAATATGACAATGAAGCTCAAGTCATGTATATGATGATGATGGAAGTTGCATGGCAATATATCTCGGAATGGCTATGGAAATGCCATGATAGGTAGGTATGGTGGCTGTTTTGAGGAAGATATAAGGAGGTTTATGTGTGATAGAGCGTATCATATCACGGGGTTTGGATGCACCGGAGAAGTTTGCACCAACTCTTGAGGTGAGAAAGGGTAATGCACGGTACCGAAGAGGCTAGCAATGATGGAAGGGTGAGAGTGCGTATAATCCATGGACTCACATTAGTCATAAAGAACTCATATACTTATTGCAAAAGTTTATTAGCCCTCAAAGCAAAGTACTACTAGGCATGCCCCTAGGGGGATAGATTGGTAGGAAAAGACCATCGCTCATCCCTGACTGCCACTCATAAGGAAGACAATCAATAAATAAATCATGCTCCAACTTCGTTACATAACGGTTCACCATACGTGCATGCTACGGGAATCACAAACCTCAACACAAGTATTTATACTAATCCACAACTACCCACTAGCATGACTCTAATATCAACATGTTTATATCGCAAAACTATTGCAAGGAATGAAACATATCATATTCAGTGATCTACAAGTTTTATGTAGGATTTTATTACTAACCATGTGAATGACCAGTTCCTGTCATCTCTCTAAATAGATATAAGTGAAGTAAGAGAGTTTAATTCTTTCTACAAAAGATATTAATTCTTTCTACAAAAGATATGACCACGCTCTAACAAATATAAGTGAAGCAAAAGAGCATTCTACAAATGGCGGTTTTCTATGTAAAGAGAAACAGGCAATCCAAACTTTAAATGATATAAGTGAAGCACATGAAGCATTCTATAGAGTCATACTCAAAAGATATAAGTGAAGTGAATAGAGCATTGTATAAATAAACCAAGGACTTTCTCATACCAGCATGGTGCATAAAATAAAAATGAAAACTAAATGCAAAAGACGCTCCAAGATATTCACATATCACGTGAATGAAACGAATCCGAAAACATATTGATACTTGTTGAAGAAAGAGGGGATGCCTTCCGGAGCATCCCCAAGCTTAGATGCTTGAGTCTCATTGAATATTTACTTGGGGTGCCTAGGGAATCCCCAAGCTTGAGCTCTTTCCTGTCTTCCTTCTTCTCATATCGAGACCTTCTCGATCATCGAACACTTCATCCACACAAAACTTCAACAGAAAACTCGGTAAGATCCGTTAGTATAATAAAGCAAATTACTACTCTAAGTACTGTTGCAAACCAATTCATGTTTTGTTTTGGCATTGTAGATACTGTAATATAACTTTTTCATGGCTTAATCCACTGATATAATTCGATAGTTTCATCAAAACAAGCAAACTATGCATCAAAAACAGAATCTGTCTAAAACAGAACAGTCTGTAATAATCTGAACATTAACCATACCTCTGGTATTCCAATAATTCTACAAAAATTAGGAAAAATAAAAAATTTGTATAGAAAGTCATTGCAAAAAGTTTCATAACCGTTTGACGTACCAGTAAAAAATGTAAAATCGCGCACTACAGCCAAAGTTTCTGTCCTGCACCGTACAAACCAAGAAGCAAAGTAAACATCGTAAAGGCAAATCTTGGCACATCATTTTTATTTTAAACCTTATAAAATCACACAACAGAAATAAATGACTCTCTAAAACTTCGGGGTTGTCTCCCTGGCAGCGCTTTCTTTAAAGCCATTAAGCTAGGCATATAGTGCTCAAGTCATGAATCCACCCGGATCCCAAGGTATATCAAAGCCAATTTTAATTAACAATGATTTCTAATTCAGTAGTGAGCACAAAGTAACATATATCGTGAAAGAACGAAGTCTAACTCTCTTCCTTTGCATCGGCATGTCATAAAAGAACAATTCATGCACACATAGTCAAGGCCAATGCATAGTATAAGCAGTTTCTTGCAATTTTACCATATTGGAAACATAGAGAGGCGGAGATGTAGTTCCTCTCTCATAATAATTGCAAGTAGGAGCAGCAAGCACATGCATATTATATCTATCAAAATCATCATGTGTAATAGTAAAACGCAACCCATCAATATAATCCTTAATAAGGGTAAACTTCTCCGATATAGTGTAGTTGGGAGAATTCAAAAAGATAATAGGACTATCATTCGTGGGTGCAATAGCAACAATTTCATGTTTAACATAAGGAACTATAACAAGTTCATCTCCATGAGCATAATTTATATTGGCATCTTGGCCACAAGCATAGCAAGCATCATCAAAAAGGGATATTTGAAGAGAATCAACAAGATCATAACAATCATCATAGCAATCATACTTCGGTAAGCACGAATGGAAATTAAACAATGTATGAGTTGAAGAGTTACTCTCATTAGAAGGTGGGCACGGGTAGCTAATCCGCTCTTCCTCCTTTTGTTCTTTGCTCTCATCATCGTCTTTTTCATCTAATGAGCTCACAGTTTCATCAATTTCTTCTTCGAGAGACTCCTACAAAATATTAGTCTCTTCTTGGATAGAGGAGGAGACCTCGATATATGGTTTAACATAGGCATTAGAAGCATAATTCTCATAACAATATTCAAGTATGGCAAAATTTTCAGATTTGTAAAGAGTAGCATCATACTTTTCAATCAAAGAAGCAATTTCGTAAGAACCCTTAAAAGCAACAAATTCTTCAATTTGTTGAACATCATAGTAATTATAAACACCCTTAGCATAAGAAGATATGATTCCATTATCACTAAACAAACATTGGTAGGGAAGGTGTTTCTGAGGGTCTTTAGAACAACAAGTAATATTATATATTTCGCATAAATTCCAAGCATAGCATTGCAAACGATGAATTTGATCTAGTAAATGTTTCCCTTTTTCAGATACGCGGTGTCGCACATAACAAGCATGCTCATCTAAAGATTTGCCCTCAACTAAGCTAGTCGGGGTTTCAGCACGAGCACATAGGGATCGAAGATGATCCAAGTAATAAGCTTTAGGAGAGTGATAGATTTGAGTGGTTCTTCAACCATTGGTGTAGCAGGTACAACTGATTTTTTTGTATTTTGCGTTTCCTACCCATAACTAAAGATAGAAAACAACTTAGAACGGCAAATAAAAATTACTTAGTGATAAAGCAAACATGCACACACGAGAATATTCACCCCATGCTATGACTCCCCGGCAACTGCGCCAGAAAAAGGTCTTGATAACCCATAAGTATAGGGGATCAATTGTAGCCTCTTTCGATAAGTAAGAGTGTCGAACCCAACGAGGAACTAAAGGTACAACAAATATTCCCTCAAGTTCTAACGACCACCGATACAACTCTATGCACACTTAACGTTTGTTTTACCTAGAACAAGTATGAAACTACAAGTACATTGTAGGTGTTTTTGGATAGGTTTGCAAGATAATAAAGAATGTGTAAATAAAAAGTAGGGGCTGTTTACATAAAGACAAAATAAAGTAAATATAGCGAGTGTGGAAAAGTGGTGGTAGGAGTGGTGGAATTGTCCCTAAGTAATTGACTACTTTACTAGGCCGATAGCAAGTTTTATGTTGTAGAGGCCACTGCTAGCATGTCATCCCTGACTTGGAATTCTATGCACTTATGATTGGAACTATTAGCAAGCATCCGCAACTACTAACGTTCATTAAGGTAAAACCCAACCATAGCATGAAGATATATTGGTCCCCCTTCAATCACGTATGCATCAATTTCTATGCTAGGTTGAAGCTTCTGTCACTCTTGCCCTCCAATACATAGTCCTATCAACACACACATCTTGGTACAGAAAAACAACTACTTTATTTATACTAGAAGATCAGAGTTTACATTACAACAGATGTCGAGGCCGAGCAGCACGTACGGTGTGGCTGAACAATCTGTACATTATTTAGAGGACATAGAGGGGCCTCGATCATACAACTACGCGGCAGCGAAACAACATCGTAGCGAAAACTCCATAGCACAGGGGCACCGATGTGGACACGATCTAGACTCGACCGGCGCTCCTTTCCAACGTGACTTTCCTAAAATCTAGCATGACACACCAGGTCAGTACATTGAATGTACTTGCAAGCTCACAACAGGCATAATCATAATGACAAACAATATCATGATATTTAACCAATTAATAATGCAATAATGTTCCAACATGCTGTACTCATGCTCTTGGGATAGACGTCCCTCGGGACCGACTTACCAACCGTGATCGTTCTCGGATCACAAATAAACCACCATCGTGGTCTTAACCAGAGTAACTCGTGATCCTTACGGCAATCACAACCAAACCACCATCGTGGTCTTGACCAGAGTAACTCGTGTTCCTTATGGTGATCACAACCAAACCACCATAGTGGTCTTGACCAGAGTAACTCGTGATCCTTACGGCGATCACAACCACGACCCATATTGGGTCTCGAACATCTCGATGGCCTTTCCGCCATCATCATTAGTGTGAAGTTGATAACTTAGTGTGCATGTTTATTATACGTTGACTCATGGTGGGACCTACTACAAGGTGTCCGTGACCGTGGACTCAGCTATCGATAGATTATACACTCTGCAGAGGTAGCACACTGTATCCACACCACAGAACCCATGGCCTCGCACTCCCATTCGAGTGGACCAATGGCATTCCGACAAAACCCTTCCATTGCCATGACACCCTCCGGCCACTCTGACCCAATCCCCAACGAGCTAGTCCTGGGTGGCCCCGTGTCTACCAAAGACACAACGACCACCTTCGTGGCCAAAACGATCCCACTCGGGGACCCGGTACCATAATCGCAACAACGGGCACACAAGGTTATGCCTGCTTACCGAGCCAGGGTAAGCATGCCCATAACCTTCCCTAGTTGGAGGCACCAACCAGAGGCATGTCAATGGACCGAATCAAGGCCTTCTCACAAAGGCAAATGTGGTTGCACTAGGAAAATCTCGATTCATCGACACCATGACCCAGTCAACGATATATTCAAGTTGAGATATATTTAGGTTCAACTTAAAATGAAGATGACTGGTGTCATAGCATGTCATGAAATGCAATACTACACGTGCATCACAAATTAACAAAAATGACTGATGTCAACCATATTCATACTAAGCCTTAGCATCAACAACTTATATTACTTTCCTGGTCAGGGTAACTCTCACTTTAACAATATATTTTGCAGCAAGCATTACCATTTTCTCATGCAAGAAAATAACTTCAATTAATTTCTCATATGCATAGCAAAGATTTTACTATCACCACAAGCAAATCCTATTCTCTTTGCCAACCAAGGTAGGTTCAAACATTCTGTAACTTAAGTAAAATGGCTAAACAAGCACTTAACAGGATATTTTCTAGCAAATTTAACTATTTTATTTATGCAAGAAAATAACTTTAAGCAATTACTCATATGCATAACAAATCATTTTATCATTACCATAATTAGATCTTAGCTTCTTTACCAACTAAGCTAGTTTCAAGGTTCTGTAAATCAAGCATAATACTAACACACACTTAACAGAATAAAATAACACAATAATTATTTAAATGCATGGATTAATCATTTCATTCAAGTAAGAAAATCATCCATATTGAAATGGCACCATGAAAATGTTTTTGTGGCTTGCCTTAGTGCAGATGAGGTTCACAAGCCTTCTGGTGATCCTCAAGACAAGCCTCACCCTCTGAAAATAATTTTAAACACAAGAAGAAAATATCAATAAATCTTCTGAAAATCACCAGAAATTCTAGACAGCTCAGAAAAATCTCATTTTTGGTGAGCTACTAGATTTCTTTGCAAAAACATAATGCAAAAAGAATCAATTCATTTGGACTTATGGTTAAAGAGTTATAGTTGTTTGAAGCTCTCTGGAATTGAATTGAATTGAATTTGAATTTAGATAAATAAACTAGGGGGGGTGACGTCGAAGGCGTAAAGCCTCAGGGCGCCACCACTCGTCCCGCTTCGTGTGCGTACAGAGTGGCTGACTAGCGGCCCCGCTAGTCAGGTGAGAAGGAGGGGAGAAGGAAATAGAGGGGGGTCGTGGCTTCGCCGGAGCTCTCGCCGGCGATGAGGGCTCCTTGGCCAAAAAAAGAGGGAGGGATCGAGAGAGGGGATGTAGGCGCACCTACCCGTACCCGTAGCGAAGCTAGGTGCGGTCGGACGGCGTCGGAATCGAGCTTGCAAGCGGAGGCAGAGGGCGGTGGTCGCCGGAGATGACGAAGACAGTGAGCAGAGGCAACTTCAGGGGGTCCAGGGGACGGGATGGCTTCACCGGAGAGAGGCGGAGGCCCTGGAAGGATCGCCCTGGCCTGGGAGGGGCTGGAGCTACTGCAGCGACTAGAGGGGATCACCGACGAGCTCGAGCTCGAGGGTGGCGACCCGTGGCCTGCCCGGCCGGGCTACGGTTTCCTACGCGCTTGTGGGGTGTGTGGGAGTGGTGCATGGTGCTCGAGGAGGCTGGGGGCAGCTCCATTTATAGGCGACCGGAGAGGGGGGTTCGGGCTCCGCCGGTGGACACCTGTCCACGGCGCACAGCGACGAGCGGTGTTAGTGAGAGGGGGAGAAGGCGACGCAGCTCACGCGGCGACTGTTGGCAAACGAGGACAAGCACAGGAACGAGGAGAAGGCAAAGAGCACAGTGCGCACCACACTGTTGGGTTGGCCGGACCGTGCCCGAGCGCCAGGGGGGAATTAATGGCGTTGAGACGAGGATGGTGGCGAAGTTTGGCACGCTTAGGCAGGCGGGGAAGCAAGCACGCGATCAACAGAGGCTCAGGCGCGTCGCAGAGCGCGTCGGCCGCATGCCAGCACGCCTGGACGAACGTGGTCACCGCGTGAACTCTGACCTCATGCCGACCTAAGCCCAAACTTCATGTCTAGCATGTTGTTCGTGGTAGTTTTGAATGTTACCACGCTTTGGTTTGGCTCCAGATGCAGTAGAGAAGATTTTACACGCCAGGTAAGTTTCTGGTCAGTAACTTTGAGATGTTACTGAGGTCAAATGGCTGGGAGTTGGGGCCTGTGCTTTGGAGGCTAGCCATCATCTACTAAGGTGATGATGCACAAGAAAATTCAGGCACAAGGGAGCAAGTAAAATGGTAGTTGCTGTAGAAACCATCATTTCTGTCCAGAATAGAAAATATTTTCTATAGAAAAAATATTCCAAAAAGTGACGAAATATTTTTTCTCAAGAAGGTTCCCTAGGGTTCAAAGAATATTTTGGAATTTTCTCAGATTTTGTGGGCAAGAAAAATGAAGGTTGCTTTGGAGCTCATTGAACTAGCTAGGGTTTTAGAGAAGAAAAATGAATATTTTTCATTTAAGAAAAATATTCCCAAGATTATTTTGAGATGGATCAGAAGGGGAATGATGATTAGAGAGGGGAATGATGCACTTGGGTGAAAGCCAAGGGTACCCAAGTGTCTAAGTCCATATGAAAAGATTCAAAAAACCAACTTTCAAGATAAATCCAAATCAAAATCAGGCAAATAAGAGAGGGCAAAAATCAGGCTGTCACAAACCTCCCCCACTTAGAATGAATCTCGTCCTCGAGATTCGGTTGCTTGGGAAAACCACTCTGGATAATGAGCCCTTAGGAATTCTTCCCGCTCCCAAGTTGATTCTGACTCTGTGTGATGCTCCCACTGAACTTTGTAAAATCTTCTTACTTTACTGTGAGTGACCCATTCCATGTGATCCAAAATTCTAAATGGTCTTTCTTCATAGGTCAAATCATTTGCCAATTGTACCTCAGCCATAGCAGTCCTTTTCTCAGGCAGGGATATGCAGCGTCTTAATTGTGAAACATGAAACACGTTATGCACGTCTGCCAATTCAGCGGGTAGTTCCAACTGATATGCAACAGTACCCACTCGGGACATAACCGGGAATGGACCAATAAACCTGGGTGCCAACTTTCCACGGGTCTGGAATCTCTTGACTCAGAGGTATACATGTTCTTCGGGTTCAAACTTGATCTGTCGGTGCTTTGCATCATAATAACTTTTCTGTCGAGATTTGGCCAATTGCAGTCTGTCCCTGATTTCCTTAACTTGTTTCTCAGCTTCCATCATGAGATCCGTTCTGAAGATACGGATATCTCCAGTTTGAGACCAATTTAAAGGAGTGCGGCACTTACGGCCATACAGAACTTCATACAGTGACATCTTTAGACTGGTCTAGAAGCTGTTGTTGTAAGAAAACTCGGCATATGGCAAGCAATCTTCCCATTTAGGTCCTTGGGCTAAAGCACAGGCTCGCAACATATCTTCAAGCATTTGATTTACCCGCTCTGTCTGTCCATCGGTCTGAGGATGATAAGCAGTACTATATTTCAACGATGTCCCCAAGGCTTGATGGAGACGGGACCAAAAAGCGGAGGTAAACAGGGAACCTCGGTCGGAAGTGATGGTTCGGGGTACTCCAATGCAGACTGACGATTCTGGATACATACAGCTGTGCAAGTTGATCTGCTCGATATCTGGTGCTGATCGGAATGAAGTGAGCAACCTTGGTTAAGGTGTCCACTATGACCCCGATTGCATCATTGCCTCGCTGAGTCTTAGGCAATCCCATAATGAAATCCATACAAACGTCATCCCATTTACATTGCGAAACCGGCAGCGGTTGGACGAGTCCTGCTGGTTTCTAATGCTCTACCTTCACCTTGTTGCATATGTTGCAACAGGCCACAAAAATAGGCAATGTCTTTCTTCATTCCATCCCACCAGAATATTTTTCTAAGGTCCTCATACATTTTTGTACCTCCCGGGTGAATGGAATATGAGGATTCGTGTGCTTCTGACAGAATTTTCTTCTTTATGTCCGGCTGATTGGGTACACATATCCGTCCATGGAATCGGAGGGTACCGAATTTGTCCTTGGAGAAATTTGGGGTCTGCCCTGTGTAACGCCCACGATGCGGCTATATCTCCCACGTGTCGAAGCACAACTTAGAGCCGTAACCGCATTGTAAGCAATGTCGCAAGTGAGGTAATCTTCACAACAACCCATGTAATGAATAAGGAAAAAGGAGTACATAGTTGGCTTACAGTCGCCACGTCACGCAATAGCATAAATATCATTACATTCATCCAGGTACAATCAAGGTCTGACTACGGAACCAAAATGAAGAACAACCCCAAATGCGACAAAGTCCCTGATCGCCCCAACTGGGCACCACTACTAATCGTCTGGAAAGGAAACGTAGTATCGTCCTGAGTCCTCATCGAACTCCCACTTGAGCTTAGTCAAATATCCTGGAGCAGTATCATCGGTCCCTGCATCTGGTTGTTGAACTAATCTGTGAGTCACTGGGACTCAGCAATCTCACACTCTCGCGGTCAAGACTATTTAAGCTTATAGGAAGGGTAAAAATATGAGGTGGAGCTGCAACAAGCGACTAGCATGTATGGTGGCTAACTTGCGCAAAAGAGGGTGATAAGAGAAGGCAAAGGCACGGTTGAGAAACTATGATCAAGAAGTGATCCTAGGACAACCTACGTTCAAGCATAACACGAGACCGTGTTCTCTTCCCGGACTCCGTCGAAAAGAGACCATCACGGGCACACACTCTGTTGATTCATTTTAATTAAGTTAAGTTTTAGGTTTTCTACAACCGGACATTAACAAATTCCCATCTTCCCATAACCGCGGGCACGACTTTCGAAATATCAAATCCCTGCAGGGGTGTCCCAACTTAGCCCATCACAAGCTCTCACGGTCAACGAAGGATATTCCTTCTCCCAAGACAATTCGATCAGACTCGGAATCCCGGTTACAAGACATCTCCACAATGGTAAAACTAAACCAGCAAAGCCGCCCGAATGTGCCGACAAATCCCGATAGGAGCTGCACATATCTCGTTCTCAAGGCACACTCAGATGAGACATCCTACGAGTAAAACCAACCCTCAAGTTGCCCCGAGGTGGCCCCGCAGTCTACTCGGTTGGGACCAACACTCAGAGGAGCACTGGCCCAGGGGGGTTTAAATAAAGATGACCCTCGGGCTCCGGAAACCCAAGGGAAAAAAGAGGCTAGGTGGCAAATGGTAAAACCAATGTTGGGCATTGCTGGAGGAGTTTTATTCAAGGCGAACTGTCAAGGGGTTCCCGTTATAACCCAACCGTGTAAGGAACGCAAAATCAAGGAACATAACACCGGTATGACGGAAACTAGGGCGGCAAGAGTGGAACAAAACACCAGGCATAAGGCCGATCCTTCCACCCTTTACCAAGTATATAGGTGCATTAAAATAGACAAGCTATAGTAATGATATCCCAACAATAAACATGTTCCAACAAGGAACAAACTCCAATCTTCACCTGCAACTAGCAACGCTATAAGAGGGGCTGAGCAAAGCGGTAACATAGCCAAACAATGGTTTGCTAGGACAAGGTGGGTTAGAGGTTTAACATGGCAATATGGGAGGCATGATAAGCAAGTGGTAGGTATCGTAGCATAGGCATAGCAATAGAGCGAGCATCTAGCAAGCAAAGATAGAAGAGATTTCGAGGGTACGGTCATGCCTGCAAAGTTCTCCGAGTTGACGTTAGCTTGATCCTCGTAAACGTACTCAATGGGCTCCTCGATCACGTACTCGTCTCCTGGCTCTACCCAAATCAAGAAGCACAAGCAAAGGGAGAACAATCAACCACGTGCAATGCACAAACAACATGATGCAAAACATGGCATGAGATGCGGGATGTGATATGCGATGCATATGCATGCTTCGGAAAGGAATGATTGAACCTAGCCTCAACATGGAAAACCAAGAGTGCCACTGGAAAGATGAGTTGATTTCGGTTGAAATCGATATAAAGATCACCGGAATCGGATGCACGGTTTGGAAATGACAAGCAAAACAAATATGGCACCGGTCTGTGATTAACAGCACGAGGCCATCTAAATGCATCAAGAACAAAAAGCTACAACACTCTAACATAGCAACAAAATACATGGCAGGGATCCAATCAAGATTCTTGACAAAAGATGAACACCGAGCTACGGCTAATTCACTCAATAGCAGGTTCAAACAAGCATGGCAAAAGTGCAAAAGATAACAGGTTTCAGACTTTGTGAAATAAACAGCATGTCAGGAATTTAACATCAGGAAGCAATGTTTAGAGCAAGGTAACAACATGCTACAGGAACATATCATGGCAAAGCAAGGCATGGAATGAAGCTACTCAAAGCATACAACAAAAGTCCCTTACTGACCATGAGCCAAAAGGGATGAGAAAATACAATGGCAACCATGTGAACATAGCAATTATCGTTAACAGATTCAGACTTAGCAGAAAACTGGAACATGGCAAAACAGATATCGAGTAGGCATGTTTACGAGCTCGATGCACTCACCACAAGGCATTGCATGACAAACTAAGCATACACCCAGCAAGTAGACATGGCATAGAAGCTCAACATGCCAAGAACAACAACATAGCATGTATGGATCAACTACAACAAGCTCAACAAAAAATGCTTAACACGTAAACATTCTGCCAGGAACATTTTATAGCAAAAGTAGAGCTCGATTGACTCAAGCTAGGGTGCTCCATAAATGCAAACAAAGACATGGATGGATAGAGCACAACCATATCTACAAAACATCCTTAGTGATCATGCTCAAAAGAGGCATGGATCACTCTGTAGCAACAAGGATACATGGCATAAAAATATTAACAGGGCAAAAACTTAGAATATTTCAAGTCCCTGAAATCAGCAACATTGAGAGGGCTACTTTGCATGCTTGTGCTAGTCACCACAAAGATCATGAAAATACATGGCATACACCCATGTAAAGATGGCATGGCATACTTCAAAACTCATGTAGGGCTCAAATTCATAGGGGGCACACATCAATCATGGCAAAAATAACAAATGAGCAATTGCTGATAAGAATCTGAAACTAACAGAAACTAGCACTCTTCCAACAGCATTCAGGGCATCAAGATGAGCTCAAATGAACATTATGCAATGAGATGAAATGAAGTACTCATCGAGACAAACATTTTGATATGCTACACGCCCAAAATGGAGCCACAGTTGCAGAGATACGATGCGATGAATATATGCAAAAATATTGAAAATTAGGTCAAAAGTCAACCGATCCAAAGTCTCCAGATCCAAATCCGGATCACACGCTGCCCGAGGATGACCGGAGTTACTGTAGCCGTCCCTTGGAGCCCATACAATTTTTGCCATGATTGGGTACACAAATCCGTCCACGGAATCAGAGGGTACCGAATTTGTCCTTGGGGAAATTTGGGGTCTGCCCTGCCATTGGGCTCTTGGCATGTTTTTGCAGCTTGATGTCAGCTGGCTGGGCCTTGCGGATCTCTTCCTCAAGTGTGGGGGTAACATCCAAAATATAAGTGAGGCCAGCATCCACTATGACCAGGTTGAGATGAGCGATCTCCTCTTGGAGTTTGAGAGGCAAGGATTTCGATATGACATTTAAGCTGACAGGCTTTCGACTGAGTGCATCGGCAACCACGTTGGCCTTACTCGAGTGATAATTTATTCGAAGATCATAATCCTTGACCAACTCTAGCCATCTTCGTTGACGGAGATTTAAATCTGGCTGAGTAAATATGTATTTAAAACTTTTGTGATCGGTAAAAATTTGGCACCTTTTTCCAATAATGTAGTGTCTCCAAATTTTTAACGCATGAACCACCATAGCCAATTCCAAATCATGAGTAGGATAATTTCCGTCGTGGGGTCGTAGCTGTCGCGATGCATATGCTACTACCTTGTTGTCTTCCATAAGTACGCAACCAAGGCCTTTCCTGGAGGCGTCACAATACACATCAAAGCTGCGATAAATGTCTAGGAGAGTCAATACAGGTGTGGTTGTCAGCCGTATCTTCAGCTCATTGAAACTTTTTTCACAGTCCTCCGTGCATTCAAAATTCTTATCCTTTTTGAGCAGCTCTGTCATGGGTTTAGCAATCTTGGAAAACCCTTCAATGAAACGACGGTAATATCGAGCTAATCCGAGAAAACTCCGGATCTGTGTCACTGTCGTGGGCGGCAACCAATCGAGCACATCCTTTACTTTGCTTGGGTCCATGGATATACCTTCGGCGGATAGTACATGTCCGAGAAACCCAACTTGCTTGAGCCAAAACTCACATTTACTGAATTTGGCGTAAAGCTGATGGTCGCGGAGTCGTTGGAGCACTGCTCGGAGGTGATCCTTGTGCTCGTCTTCACCCTTGGAGTAAATGAGGATGTCATCGATGAAGACTACCACAAATTTGTCGAGGAAGTCCATGAATACTTTGTTCATCATATGCATGAAGAAAGCAGGGGCATTGGTGAGACCAAAGGACATCACTGTATATTCATAAAGACCGTACCGAGTAGTTAATGCGGTCTTAGGAATATCTTCCTTCTTAATTTTGAGCTGATGATATCCGCTCCGTAAATCGATCTTAGAGAATACCTTAGCTCCACTGAGCTGATCAAACAAATCATCAATCCTTGGCAGCGGATCTTTAATTTTATAGTGACCTCATTCAGCTGGCGGTAATCCACGCACATGCGGAGGCTGCCATCCTTTTTGTCCATGAAAATAGCGGGTGATCCCCATGGTGAAGAGCTGGGACGAATATATCCTTTCTAGAGCAATTCATCAAGCTGTTTCTTTAGCTCCACTAATTCTGATGAGGGCATCTGGTAATACTTCTTGTATAGCGGTGCAGTTCTGGGCACAAGGTCTATTGCAAATTCCAGCTCTCGATCTGGTGGCATGCCTGGCAGTTCTTTTGGAAATACATCAGGGTACTCGCTGACCACAGGAATTAATTCCAACTTAGCCACAGCGGCGAAAACCAATTATTGTTTGGGTATATTCTTGCGAGCATAGAATTTGGAAGTCTGCCCATTTGGACTGGCCAAAGTGACTTCTCGTGTTGCACAGTTTATGCAAACTTGATATTGGGTCAACCAATTCATACCCAATATAATATCCAACTTTTCAGACTCATTAATTATCAGAGAGGTTGGAAAGTAGACTCCGTTGATATTGATTTCCAGATCACGGCAGACCAGGTTGCTCTTGATTAGAGATCCCGGGGTTTGTACCAGCATATTTTTGCCCAAAAGTGTACAAGGAAATTTGTTTTGGGCAGCAAAACTCAGAGAAATAAAAGAATGGGAAGCCCCAGAGTCAAATAAAATTACGGCGGGTATGTCATTTACAAAAAACATACCAATGACGACTTCGGGGTTCTCTTGTGCTTCATCGGCTGAGAGATGATGCACGTGCCCAGTAATGTTTTGCTGGGTCGGGCATGACTCTATAAAGTTGACTTGTGGCTTGAATGGGGCATTCGCCTTGTTGTTCTTGGGGCACTGTTTGGCATATTGTCCGTTCTGCCCACAACTGAAGCAAGAATTATTGCACTGACGCTCCTCATGCATGGGGTTGGTCACGCTATTCCTAACTTGAGTGGTGGTCTTATTAACATTTTGTTGCCAATTTGGCTTGTTTTCCACCTGAGTCTGCTGCCAGGTACGAGCCTTTTGCACTGGTTGCCCATCCTTGTTTGGCTCAAACTTACGCTTGTTGTTGTTGTTGTTGGCAGGCCTATTATATGTTATAAGCTTGTGCTCCCGTTCAGCAATGAAAGCCTTGTTTACCAGAGTTTGGAAATCTGGGAAATCAAACATACTGAGAGTGCACCGGAGTTGTGGATTTAAGCCTCCAAGAAATCTGTCAATCTTTCTTTCTTTGGTGGCCACGTCATAAAGGGAGCAATGGGCCAGATGATTGAAAATTTGCAAATATTCCCCCACAGACTGATTCCCTTGGATGAGTGCGAGAAATTCACGCTGCTTAACGTTCATAACTCCAGTAGGGATATGATATTTTCCGGAACTGATCCTTAAATTTTTCCCAGGTGATTTCTTCATGAGCAGGCCACATGGCTTTTGCATTTTCCCACCATATGGCAGCAGCGCCTTCAAGGTAATGAGTTGCAAATGGAACTTTATCATTTTCTTCAGTACGATCAATCTCAAGCTTTTTCTCAATGGTACGCAACCAATCGTTTGCATCCAATGGGTCAACAATCTGACTGAGACTGGGTGGCTTGGTCCTTTGAAAATCTGACAGCTTTGAGTAATGACCGTTCTGATTTCCATTTTGTCCAACCATAGCTTGCACACGTCTTAACATTTCAAGCAGATCATTGTTCCTTTTTTCCTCAAACAAATGCAAAATTTGCTCGGTGGAGGGCGGATTTGGTGGTGGAGGCGGTGGCGGAACGTACGGCTCGGGCGAATGTCCTGCCTGTCGTGCGAAACGACGAACATGAGTTCCCTCATGAATGTTGCTACTGCTGCCTCCCTGCGTCATCCTATTGTGGATTTTTCCCAAGACAACGCAATTGAGACAAGAAACATCCAAGAATAAATTTGGGGAAAAGCCAGCGACAAATCCGGGAAGAAAACAAAAGAGCAAAGAAAATATGGCGAATAAAGTCCCAACATAATTATACATAGACTCATACATGAAAGATAAACAACATGATAGGTTCAACTACTCTCATACATGCAACGAAACATCATGACTCGTATGGCTACCTCCGTACATTATCCGTACGACTGCGAATACTCCGAGGTACTACTGCTCTGCTGGTGCTGCAGTGTCCTCCCTGATGCGGACTCGGACCCTGAGCTGACGAGGTTAACGGAAACCTCCGGGTTAAAGGTAACACGACGATGCTGCCTCAAGGGCTCTCCCTTTGGAGCAGGGGTAGGATGAAGCATCGGAGCTACGGGAGTAGTGAGAAGTGAAACCCACTCGGCAGGAGTACTGAAAGGGTTCACCGTCGAGGTGCCTGAGCTACTCGGGGGAGTAACCGGTGAAACAGGGGCACTAGAACTAGCTGGAATATAAGGAGTAAATCCCAGAGAAGATGGAGTAGTGGCAGATCTAGTAGTGACCAAAGCAGCGGCTAAAGCAGTACAGGCACGAGTCAGTTATCGAGCCAGATCGTGGATCATAAGATAGCTAGCAGTGACATAACGAGCAAGGTGGCTAGCAACACTATCAGACTCCGGGTCAATGATCTAGAAATGGACATGACCATTGTCGTGCAGAGAAGGGTAGTAAAAGAAACCTAGGTGGTTTTGCATTTGGACCTCGTTGTAACGAAGCTCGACAAGGACCTCGAATGCAGCAAACTGGACAGCCTGAGAAGCGGTAGAGGCGTAACCGCTCTGAGAAGTACGAGTGTAAGAGCCGGAATCGGAACTAGTGCACAGAGTAACCACTGTGTGATAGTCATACACGGAATCAGCTAGACGCTCCTGGTACACACGATAGACTGGATCATCTCCGAGGGGGTACAGCCGACGCCACACGTTGTGAAGGAGGTGCGGTGACGTGTATGGCATCAGCTGCAACTGGCACGGATACGGCACCGGAGCCATCTACACTCACAACCATTAGCAGGTTAGCATAAAAATACAAATCAAGTGCATGCAATGCAACAACCAGCTACAATAGCTACCGGCACTCAACTTAAACTCGTATCTAACATGCAGTTAACACATTGTAGTCTACCATGGCCTACAGTCAGCGCGGCTCTGATACCAAGCATTGTAGCACCCCGGCTCAGAGCGACCGGTTTACCCTGCATTGCCAGCCCAGAGACCATGCCTTCTGGCAACACACACATCTTCGTACAGAAAAACAACCGCTTGATTTATGCTAGAGGATCAGAGTTTATATTACAACAGATGTCGAGGCCGAGCAGCACGCACGGTGCGGCTGAACAATATGTACATTATTTAGTGGACATAGAGGGGCCTCGATCATACAACTACGCGGCAGCGGAACAACGTCGTAGCGAAAACTCCATAGCAGAGGGACACCGATGTGGACATGATCTAGACTCGAGCAGCGCTCCTTTCCAACGCGACTTTCCTAAAATCTGGCATGACACGCCAGGTCAGTACATTGAATGTACTTGCAAGCTCACAATAGGCATAATCATAATGACAAACAATATCATGATATTTAACCAATTAATAATGCAATAATGTTCCAACATGTTGTGCTCGTGCTCTTGGGATAGACATCCCTCGGGACAGACTTACCAACCGTGATCGTTCTCGGATCACAAACAAACTACCATCATGGTCTTAACCAGAGTAACTCGGGATCCTTACGGCGATCGCAACCAAACCACCATCGTGGTCTTGACCAGAGTAACTCGTGATACTTACGACGATCACAACCATGACCCATATTGGGTCTCGAACATCTCGATGGCCTTTCCGCCATCATCATCAGTGCAAAGTTCATAACTTAGTGTGCAGGTTTATTAAACGTTGACTCATGGTGGGACCTACTACGAGGTGTCCGTGACCGTGGACTCGGCTATCGATAGATTATACACTCTGCAGAGGTAGCACACTGTACCCACACCATGGAACCCATGGCTTCGTACTCCCATTCGGGTGGACCAACGGCATTCCAAAAAAACCCTTCCATTGCCATGACACTCTCCCGGCCACTCCGACCCAATCCCTAATGGGCTAGTCCTGGGTGGCCCCATGTCTACCAAAGACACAATGCCCACTCGGGGACCCAGTACCATAATCTCGACAATGGGCACACATGGTTATGCCTGCTTACCGGGCCAGGGTAAGCATGCCCATAACCTTCCCTAGTTGGAGGCACCGACCAGAGGCATGTCAACGGAACGAATCAAGGCCTTCCCACAAAGGAAAATGTGGTTGCACTGGGAAAATCTCGATTCAGCGGCACCATGACCTAGTCAATGATATATTCAAGTTGAGTTATATTCAGGTTCAACTTAAAATGAAGATGACCGGTGTCATAGCATGCCATGAAATGCAATACTACACGCATCACATATTAACGAAAATGACTGATGTCAACCATATTCATACTAAGTCTAAGCATCAACAACTTATATTACTTTCCTAGTCAGGGTAACTGTCACTTTAACAATATATTTTGCAGCAAGCATTATCATTTTCTCAACCAAGAAAATAACTTCGATTAATTTCTCATATGCATAGCAAAGATTTTACTTTCACCACAAGCAAATCCTATTCTCTTTGCCAACCAAGGTAGGTTCAAACATTCTGAAACTTAAGTAAAATGGCTAAACAAGCACCTAAGAGGATATTTTCTAGCAAATTTCACTATTTTATTTATGCAAGAAAATCACTTTAAGCAATTACTCATATGCATAACAAATCATTTTATCATTACCATAATTAGATCTTAGCTTCTTTACCAACTAAGCTAGTTTCAAGGTTCTGTAAATCAAGCATAATACTAACACACACTTAACATAATATAAATAACATAATAGTTATTTAAAAGCATGGATTAATCATTTCATCCAAGTAAGAAAATCATCAATATTGAAATGGCACCATGAAAATGTTGCTGTGGCTTGCCTTAGTGCAGATAAGGTTCACAAGCCTTCTGGTGATCCTCAAGACAAGCCTCACGCTCTGAAAATAATTTTAAACACAAGAAGAAAATATCAAGAACTCTTATGAAAATCACCAGAAATTCTAGACAGCTCAGAAAAATCTCATTTTTAGTGAGATGCTAGATTTCTTTGCAAAGAACATAATGCAAAAAGAATCAATTCATTTGGACTTATGGTTAAAGAGTTATAGTTGTTTGAAGCTCTTTGGAATTGAATTGAATTTGAATTTAGATAAACAGACTAGGGGGTGACGTCGAAGACGTAAGCCTCAAGGCACCACCACTCTTACCGCTTCACGTGCGTACAGAGTGGCTGACTAGCGGGCCCTGCTAGTTAGGTGAGAAGGAGGGGAGAAGGAAACAGAGGGCGATGAGGGCTCCTTGGCCAAAACGAGAGGGAGGGATCGAGAGAGGGGATGTAGGCGCACCTGCCCGTACCCGTAGCGTATCAAGGGCGGTCGGACGGCGTCGGAATTGACCTCACAAGCGGAGGCAGAGGGCGGTGGCCGCCGGAGATGAGGAAGACGGCGAGCAGAGGCAACTTCAGGGGCTCCCGGGGGACGGGATGGCTTCACCGAAGAGAGGCGGAGGCCCTGGAAGGATCGCCCAGGCCTGGGAGGGGCTGGAGCTACTTGTAATGCCCCGAGACCGATGTGCCAGATGTCCTCCAGTTATTCGCTATTTTACCTTGTCAATGCTTGCGTGTCATGCATCTCATATGATGTCATCATGTGCATCGCATTTGCATACATGTTTGTCTCATGCATCCGAGCATTTTCCCCGTTGTCCGTTTCTCAATTCGACACTCCTATGTCCTCCGGCGCCCCCTTTTACCTCGTTTCGTGAGTGGCCGAATTTTTTTCTCGGAATGGGATGAAACTTGGCGTGCGGTCTTATTATAGTGTAGACAGAGCGCCTGTCAAGTTTCGTCGCATTCGGAGCTCATTTGATAGCCCAACCGTTATATATATAGCGGCACCGTTGCCGGTATTTTCGTCGGACGTTTTCGGTCTTCGGAAACCCGTGTCGGCCTGCAGTTCTTTTCTCTCCTCTAAGTCCAACCCTCCTACACAGCCCGAGTCCAGCCCACTAAACCCCTCTCCGACCGGAACCGTTTGATTACGATCGGAGGGCTCCGAAACCCCCCTAACCCTAGCCCCTTCTCTATATATATACACCTTCCCTAGCCCATTTTTGGACAAACCTAGCCTAAACCTACCCCCTACCTCTAGCCAACCGCAATCCCCACATCCTCCTCGAATTCCATGCACATCCAGCCTCCCACCGCCACTTGGCACCGCCGCCGCCGCGCCCCGGACCAATCCGGGCGTGCCATGTCGCCCCTGGCCGTCTCCTGCCACCCCTGGGCCGCCATGTGGTGTCGCCACCTCACCCCAGCGCTCCCCACCGCCGCCGGCCCTGTGAGCCCTGCCGCGGCCCACCTGAGCCCATCTGGGCTCGGGACAGCCCCCGCGTCGCCTCCCGCTCCCTCGTCCCCGAGCTCCAGGGGAGGGAGCTCCCACACCAGGCCCCGTCGGCGTCCTCGCCGGAGCTGCTGCTGGAGCAGCAACGAGCTCCACCAGGTCGACCCCGTCCCTCTCCTCTCCCTTTTCTCTCTCTTCTCTTTTTCTCTCCCTGACCTCTCCGCGCTTCCACGTGGTCAGCGCCGCCACCAGGGCTCCCTCGCCGACGCCCACGACGAACCGCCATTGGATCCGGCCGGAATGGACCCGGCGTGACCAGATCCGGCCATCTCCATGTCCCCGCGACCTCCCCGCCGTTGCTGCGCCCTCACCGCCGTGCGCCGTCGCCGCCGTCTCTGCCTTTCGGTTCATGCGGGCACGAGGAGGAAGAGCGCCTCTTGTGTGGGCCCCGCGTGGGCCGATGCGCCCCAAGGCCCAGCTCCCGGCCCAGTCGCCTGGCCTGCTGTTTCCACCGCCTTGGGCAAAGGCCCACTGGGTGAGAACCCCGCTGTGCACTGTTGGCCCAGTCCGATTCGGCCCGCCTCTGTTTTTTTTCAGATCTGCAATTTGTCTATTTTTTTACAGAGGAGAGCATTTTTGTAGGAAAACCCTTGTGGATAATGCATATAATAACTCATGAACCGTGCATCGGATCTAAATAAGTTATATATGAAACTTGCTTAGAATTTTGTCTAGATTCATAATATCCAACTTTCATCTATGTTTGAAATGTTAAAAATGCTGTTTGATTAAATTTGTGTGCATCATGCCATGTCCATGTGTGGTTTGTTTACTATGTTGTGTGCTTCTTTCCGGTGTTTGCTTCTTCGGGTTGGTTACGGTAACGTCGCGTTTGTGAGTACCCGTTCGTCTACGTCCGTTTGTCTTCTTCATGGACTCGTTCTTCTTCCTTGTGGGATCTCGGGCAAGATGACCATACCCTCGAAATCACTTCTATCTTTGCTTGCTAGTTGCTCGCTCTTTTGCTGTGCCTATGCCGCGATACCTACCACTTGCTTATCATGCCTCCCATATTGTTGAGCCAAGCCTCTAACCCACCTTGTCCTAGCAAACCGTTGTTTGGCTATGTTACCGCTTTGCTCAGCCCCTCTTATAGCGTTGTTAGTTGCAGGTGAAGATTGGAGCTTGTTCCGTGTTGGAACATGGATATATTTTGTTGGGATATCACAATATCTCTTATTTAATTAATGCATCGATATACTTGGTAAAGGGTGGAAGGCTCGGCCCTATGCCTGGTGTTTTGTTCCACTCTTGCCGCCCTAGTTTCCGTCATATCGGTGTTATGTTCCCGGATTTTGCGTTCCTCACGCGGTTGGGTTATAATGGGAACCCCTTGACAGTTCGCTTTGAATAAAACTCCTCCAGCAAGGCCCAACCTTGGTTTTACCATTCGCCACCTAGCCTTTTTCCCTTGGGAGTCGCGCATCCCGAGGGTCATCTTATTTTAACCCCCCCGGACCAGTGCTTGTCTAAGTGTTGGTCCGAACTAGAGTCCTTTGCAGCGCCACCTCGGGGAAACTTGAGGGCTGGTTTTAGTTGTACGGAGCGCTCATCCGGTGTTGCCCTGAGAACGAGATATGTGCAGCTCCTATCAGGATGTCGGCGCATCAGGCGGTCTTGCTGGACTTGTTTTACCATTGTCGAGGATGTCTTGAAGAACCGGGATACCAAGTCTGATCGGAATGTCTCGGGAGGAGGTCTATTCCTTCGTTGACCGTGAGAGCTTGTGATGGGCTAAGTTGGGACACCCCTATAGGGTTTTAAACTTTCGAAAGCCGTGCCCGCGGTTATGGGCAAATGGGAATTTGTTAACGTCCGGTTGTAGAAAACTTGAAGTTGACCTTAATTAAAATACATCAACCGCGTGTGTAACCATGATGGTCTCTTTCCGGCGGAGTCCGGGAAGTGAACACGGTGTTGGAGTTATGCTTGACGTAGGTTGTTACAGGATCACTTCTTGATCATAGTTTATCGTTCGTGCTTTGCCTTCTGTTCTCGCTGTCATTTGCGTATGTTAGCCACCTTATATGCTAGTCGCTTGCTGCAGCTCCACCTCATACCTTTACCTTACCCATAAGCTTAAATATTCTTGATCGCGAGGGTGTGAGATTGCTGAGTCCCCGTGGCTCACAGATACTTCCAAAACCAGCTTGCAGGTGCCAATGATGCCATTCCAGGTGACGCAACCAAGCTCAGGAGGAGCTCGATGAAGATCTTGTCCTTTGTGTCGTTTCGTTCTAGTTGATCAGTAGTGGAGCCCAGTTGGGGTCGACCGCGGACCTTGTCGCATTTGGGGTTCTTCTTTTATTTTGGTTCCGTAGTCGGACCTTGATTGTATTTGGATGTTGTAATTCTTTATTCATGTATTGTGTGAAGTGGCGATTGTAAGCCAACTATGTATCTTTTCCCCTATTGTATTACATGGGTTGTTTGCGAAGATTAGCTCACTTGCGACATTGCTTTCAATGCGGTTATGCCTCTAAGTCGTGCTTCGACACGTGGGAGATATAGCTGCATCGAGGGCGTTACAAGTTGGTAATCAGAGCCTTCCCCGACCATAGGAGCCCCATTGCTCGATCGTTTTTAGCGGCCGAGTTGTGTCTAGAAAAATGTTTTGATTCATTTAGGAATTATATATCGGAGAGTTAGGAATTCTTTTTACTTCCCAGTCTCCTCATCGCTCTGGTAAGGCATCCTGACGTAGAGTTTTGACTCTTCTCTTCTCAAATTTCACTAAAAAAATTTTAGGATCATGTGGGTATCTTGGAATCGTTCTGATGGTTTTGTGACGAGAACATTGTCTTGGTGCCTCCTATCAGGGGTTTTGCGGAAGTGTCCCGGGGAGTTGAGCTTCGAGGTGTTGTCGTCATAATTTTATCGTTTCAATTCTGGAATACCTGAGTTTAGTACGCCGACATCGAAAATCTCTTTTATGCAGTTCGTTGGTGAGATAACCTCGACGCCACCCAGTACTGGGGCAGGAGTTCGAGAGTATCGCCATAACTTGTATAACAAATGCTTTTCGAAGGTTGAGGTAGATGATTTCCGAAGTTTTCTCGGTTATGTGTTGAAGGATGGATACAGCTGGATGTAGGATTTGCTAGATTTGGGTGAGATATTATGCTTCCCCTGTATCCCCAACACCTGATTGCATAACCGGAAAGGTTCGGGAGTTTCATAAGTGGGAATTCAAGTAGCTGTTAGGATATCTTTCCGACAGATGTATGATTTGAAATTGGGGTTCGACGTCTAGTGGTCCGCCTATTCACGGCCGGTTTTACAGTGGTCTCATTGTGTCTTAAAGAGTCCTTGGCTATGCCGACTCGGGGACGCTTCGTATGTCATGTGCACTGCCTTGTACATGATGGTGCTGTACGATCGAGCCCGTGTAGGCCCCACCACGAAAACTTCGGACAAAATCTCTATCATATGTTTGTTCTGGCTTATTCCGCAAGCCAATCCTTGTTTTGTTTTGAGTTGTGGTATTCGAGTTGCTTCGAAGTCAAATGTTGATTCCATACCTTTTCCAAGTGGTGTTCTCATATTCCTATGTGAATACTAATCCTTCTTGATCATCGAGTTTGTCATTTCAATTTCTTTTCACCAGTGTGTCTCTCCTTAAGCGGATCCGATCATTTCAACATCTGCAAGATCAAGTATCAGCTCTCTCAACGGTGTTTGTTTCATCCTTCCCAAGTTGCCTTTGTTTTCCCGCCCTCCCTCCCTTGTTTTTCTTCAACGACTCAGATTTCTTAATCAAGTATCCATTTTACTGATGTGAAGTCTCTCCATTCTTTTCAATCAATATCCTTATCTGGTGATTCTCAAGAAGATTCTAATGGAGCTTCAAGTTCGTCACTCTTCACTCATTCTCTTCTCCGGTGGATTCAAATCAAGCTTTTGGTGTTTGATGATATTCTTTTCCTTATTTCAAATGTCTTCTCTTGCCGATGCACCTCTCAATCATTAACTTTTTGTTACTCATTTGTTCCGGAGTGCTAAAGATATCTCAAAGATTCGTGTTTCCACTCTGCATTCATTCAAGATCTTTCGAGGTTGTTATCTCATTCAAGCCATTTAAATTCAGCTGGTGCATTCTCTCTTTTAAATCGTTCAACGGTGTTTCTTTTGAGTGGGCCCTAACCCACAGGTCTTTTCCCAGGATCTTACCTGACTCTTCTTATTCTCCCGGAGTTAGTCTCAAATTCATTTCACAGTTTGACGTAAGAATGAATTGACATCAGTCAAATGTTTTTCTCCAAGATCTGTCAAATTATTTCATCGTTGGTTCAACCTTTATAATTTTCATTCGGAGTGTCTCAACAATTCATGGTGGTGTTCCTCATCGTCATTCTCTGCAGTTGGAGACCGAAGAAGAGTTTCTTTTAAATATTGCCCCATTCTCTGCCATCCTCTCATAATTGTTTTCGTTTGTGAGATTTTCACCCATCCGGAGTAATTCAGGAGTCTTTTCAGTTTGATTCTCCGAAGTCCATCATTTTGGGATTATTCATTCTCAGCTTTCAGCTATCATTCTCCAAATTTTACCGGTGCTTCGTTCAAGTGATCTTTAATCGGCTCGTGATCTCTTTGTTATCATGTATCTAAATCCTCTCAAGCATCTTCGTTCATTTTATATTTCTTCCCGGTGTTTCTTTATGTTTTATTCATTCTTTTTCAATTCTTACGGTGGTTCGTTCAAGAGTTTTCTTCCTTCGTGTATCATATCCCTTCATGTATCATATCTATGCATTCGTGCTTTTCAAATTCTACCGGTGGTTCCTTGAAGACCTTCTCAAGTTTGCGCTATATCTCTCTTAATCTTTTTACGAGGATAAGTAGTATGCCAAATCCGTTGCTTGTCAGCAATTAAATTGTTGAAGGATACGCATAACATAATTCTTATTCTTGTTCCATCCAAGTGATTAATTCCTGTTTTCCGAAGTGGTTCATAATACTTATTCTTGGTTTCCAGTGCACATCTTTCTTTCCCGGAGTTCCAAGTTCTCTCAATTATATCATCATGGAGATCCATCTAAATCGTTACAAGGTTTCACCTTGTGTTTCCAACTTCTCTTTCTTTTCGCTATCCTTTTGTACCAGAGTTCTTCATGGAGGTTCTACATGATGGTTCATCAAGGATTTAATTCCTTCTTGAAGTTTTTCATCGAGATTCGTTTCTAATGAGCTCAAACATTCTTCATCTTGCAATCTGGAGTGCAATTCTTTCAACCGTATCATTCGAGGTGGTATTATGTCATTCTTGATAATTTGAGTTCATGTCTCATGATTCACATGTGGTCAAGGATGAGGCATTTTAAATCCATCAATCTCTTCTTTGGAGTTATCTTGGGGTTATACTTCACCTAAAGCCTTCCCTGAGGTTTGTTGCTATCCATGGTGCTTATAAAGGACCCAAGATCTTCTTTACCCTCCCGGTGGAAATATTTTTCTCGTCTCCTTGTTATTATCAATCCAATTCTTTTCCCATGAGTGGCAGGTTGTCACCTCATATTTTGAGCTGTATTCCATAAGACTATATCAAGCTTATCTTTTCGTTGTTGTGTTTCCAACAACTCCGTTCGACCCTACTCCTAATGATACCTTTTCAAGTTCTTTTGTGGCAGAAGTTGGCATTTTCTTCTCCATTCTTTTATTTCAATTATCTATATTCTATTCTTTCATTCCGGAGGCATTGTGTTGTTGCTCTTTTCAATCAATCATCTCTTTTTGTCAAAGATCATGCTTTTTTTCATGCCTATCCATTTAACCGGAGTGTCGTGTTCTCTGCTCAAGTTCTTTTCACCGTATCAAGTCTTGCATAACTTCTTAACAGGAGTGCTTTCAATTTATATCTTGCCCTTCAACCTCGAAGTTTTTCGCAATGTTCTTTGTCCCTCCTTGATAACGGAGTGTTTTCGAATTTGTTCACCTTCGTTGTATTCTTTTCTTGAATTTGTTCAACCTCTCAAGGTTATTTGGTTTCACTCGTTTGTCAAAGACGCAACTTAGTTTTACCTCTTCTCTTTCTCTTCTGTTTGTCCCTTCGGTGCCATTCTAGATCTCGGGACGAGATCCTCTCGTAGTGGTGGAGTGTTGTAACGCCCCGAGACCGATGTGCCAGATGTCCTCCAGTTATTCGCTATTGTTACCTTGTCAATGCTTGCGTGTCATGCATCTCATATGATGTCATCATGTGCATCGCATTTGCATACATGTTTGTCTCATGCATCCGAGCATTTTCCCCGTTGTCCGTTTCTCAATTCGACACTCCTATGTCCTCCGGCGCCCCCTTTTACCTCGTTTCGTGAGTGGCCGAAAACATTTCTCAGAATGGGATGAAACTTGGCGTGCGGTCTTATTATAGTGTAGACAGAGCGCCTGTCAAGTTTCGTCGCATTCGGAGCTCGTTTGATAGCCCAACCGTTATATATATAGCGGCACCGTTGCCGGTATTTTCGTCGGACATTTTCGGTCTTCGGAAACCCGTGTCGGCCTGCAGTTCTTTTCTCTCCTCTAAGTCCAACCCTCCTACACAGCCCGAGTCCAGCCCACTAAACCCCTCTCCGACCGGAACCGTTTGATTACGATCGGAGGGCTCCAAAACCCCCCTAACCCTAGCCCCTTCTCTATATATATACACCTTCCCTAGCACATTTTTGGACAAACCTAGCCTAAACCTACCCCCTACCTCTAGCCAGCCGCAATCCCCATCTCCTCCTCAAATTCCGTGCACATCCAGCCTCCCACCGCCACTTGGCGCCTTCGCCGCCGCGCCCCGGACCAATCTGGGCGTGCCACGTCGCCCCTGGCCGTCTCCAGCCACCCCTGGGCCGTCATGTGGCGTCGCCACCTCACCCCAGCGCTCCCCACCACCGCCGGCCCTGTGAGCCCTGCCGCGGCCCACCTGAGCCCATCTGGGGCTCGGGACAGCCCCCGCATCGCCTCCCGCTCCCTCGTCCCCGAGCTCCAAGGGAGGGAGCTCCCACACCAGGCCCCGTCGGCGTCCTCGCCGGAGCAGCAACGAGCTCCACCAGGTCGACCCCGTCCCTCTCCTCTTCCTTTTCTCTCTCTTCTCTTTTTCTCTCCCTGACCTCTCTGCGCTTCCACGTGGTCAGCGCCGCCACCAGGGCTCACACGCCGACGCCCACGACGAACCGCCGTTGGATCCGGCCGGAATGGACCCGGCGCGACTAGATCCGACCATCTCCATGTCCCCGCGACCTCCCCGCCGTTGCTGCGCCCTCACCACCGTGCGCCGTCGCCGCCATCTCTGCCTTTCGGTTCGTGCGGGCACGAGGAGGAAGAGCGCCTCTCGTGTGGGCCCCGCGTGGGCCGATGCGACCCCAAGGCCCAGCTCCCGGCCCAGTCGCCCGGCTGCTGTTTCCACCGCCTTGGGCAAAGGCCCACTGGGTGAGAACCCCGCTGTGCACTGTTGGCCCAGTCTGATTCGGACCGCATTTGTTTTTTTTTAGATCTGCAATTCGTCTATTTTTCCAGAGGAGAGCATTTTTGCAGGAAAACACTTGTGGATCATGCATATAATAACTCATGAACTGTGCATCGGATCTAAATAAGTTATATATGAAACTTGCTTAGAATTTTGTCTAGATTCATAATATCCAACTTTCATCTATGTTTGAAATGTTAAAAATGCTGTTTGATTAAATTTGCTCCTATGTCATGTTAAAATGCTTTAATTCATAACTAAATAACCGTAGCTCGGATTTAAACAAACTTTATATGTAAATGGGGTAGAAAAATGCCTAGTTTAACATGGTGGCATCACTTTGCATGTTTAACAACTATAAAATATGGTTTAGGGCAGAACAGTACCAAATCTATAATATGCTCATGAGGAGTTTCCGGATTTGTTGTTCGATGTTCCGGCCTCATTTAAACTTGCCTAGATAGGTAGTTTTATTGTGCTTCACCCTCTTGCCATGTTAATAAACATTTAATCTTGTTGGGTACATAAACGAGAGAGAACTAAATAAGTCATGTGGTGTTTTCTTCAATATGCAACTTCGTTGCATAATGAGCTCCACTTAATTTGTAGGATTGTTTGTGCATTTTTCCATGCCATGCCATGTATCATTAAACCGGACATACATCATACTTGGTTGTGCATCATGCCATGTCCATGTGTGGTTTGTTTACTATGTTGTGTGCTTCTTTCCGGTGTTTGCTTCTTCGGGTTGGTTCCGGTTACGTCGTGTTTGTGAGGACCCGTTCGTCTACGTCCGTTTGTCTTCTTCATGGACTCGTTCTTCTTCCTTGCGGGATCTCAGGCAAGATGACCATACCCTCGAAATCACTTCTATCTTTGCTTGCTAGTTGCTCGCTCTTTTGCTATGCCTATGCCGCGATACCTACCACTTGCTTATCATGCCTCCCATATTGTTGAGCCAAGCCTCTAACCCACCTTGTCCTAGCAAACCGTTGTTTGGCTATGTTACCGCTTTGCTCAGCCCCTCTTATAGCGTTGTTAGTTGCAGGTGAAGATTGGATCTTGTTCCGTGTTGGAACATGGATATATTTTGTTGGGATATCACAATATCTCTTATTTAATTAATGCATCTATATACTTGGTAAAGGGTGGAAGGCTCGGCCCTATGCCTGGTGTTTTGTTCCACTCTTGCCGCCCTAGTTTCCGTCATATTGGTGTTATGTTCCCGGATTTTGCGTTCCTCACGCGGTTGGGTTATAATGGGAACCCCTTGACAGTTCGCTTTGAATAAAACTCCTCCAGCAAGGCCCAACCTTGGTTTTACCATTCGCCACCTAGCCTTTTTCCCTTGGGAGTCGCGCATCCCGAGGGTCATCTTATTTTAACCCCCCTGGACCAGTGCTTGTCTAAGTGTTGGTCCGAACTAGAGTCCTTTGTAGTGCCACCTCGGGGAAACTTGTGGGCTGGTTTTAGTTGTACGGAGCGCTCATCCGGTGTTGCCCTGAGAAAGAGATATGTGCAGCTCCTATCAGGATGTGGGCGCATCGGGCGGTCTTGCTGGACTTGTTTTACCATTGTCGAGGATGTCTTAAAGAACCGGGATACCGAGTCTGATCGGAATGCCTCGGGAGGAGGTCTATTCCTTCGTTGACCGTGAGAGCTTGTGATGAGCTAAGTTGGGACACCCCTGCAGGGTTTTGAACTTTCGAAAGCCGTGCCCGCGGTTATGGGCAGATGGGAATTTGTTAACGTCCGGTTGTAGAAAACCTGAAGTTGACCTTAATGAAAATACATCAACCGCATGTGTAACCGTGATGGTCTCTTTCCGGTGGAGTCCGGGAAGTGAACACGGTGTTGGAGTTATGCTTGACGTAGGTTGTTACAGGATCACTTCTTGATCATAGTTTATCATTCATGCTTTGCCTTCTCTTCTCGCTCTCATTTGCGTATGTTAGCCACCTTATATGCTAGTCGCTTCCTGCAGCTCCACCTCATACCTTTTCCTTACCCATAAGCTTAAATAGTCTTGATCGCGAGGGTGTGAGATTGCTGAGTCCCTGTGGCTCATAGATACTTCCAAAACCAGCTTGCAGGTGCCGATGATGCCATTCCAAGTGATGCAACCAAGTTCAGGAGGAGCTCGATGAAGATCTTGTCCTTTGTGTCATTTCGTTCTAGTTGATCAGTAGTGGAGCCCAGTTGGGGTCGACTAGGGACCTTGTCGCATTTGGGGTTCTTCTTTTTATTTTGGTTCCGTAGTCGGACCTTGATTGTATTTGGATGTTGTAATTCTTTATTGATGTATTGTGTGAAGTGGCGATTGTAAGCCAACTATGTATCTTTTCCCCTATTGTATTACACGGGTTGTTCGCGAAGATTACCTCACTTGCGACATTGCTTTCAATGCGGTTATGCCTCTAAGTCATGCTTCGACACGTGGGAGATATAGCCGCATCGAGGGCGTTACACTACTGCGGCGACTAGAGGGGATTGCCGGCGAGCTCGAGCTCGAGGACGGCGGCCCACGCCCTACCCGGCCGGGCTACGGTTTCCTATGCACTTGTGGGGTGTGTGGGAGTGGTGGATGGTGATCGAGGAGGCTGGGGGCGGCTCCATTTATAGGCGAGCGGAGAGGGGGGTTCGGGCTCTGCCGGTGGACACCAGTCCACGGCGCCCGGCGACGAGCGGCGTCAGTGAGAGGGAGAGAAGGCGACGCAGCTCATGCGGCGACTGTTGGCGAACGGGGACGATCACAGGACCGAGGAGAAGGCGACGAGCATAGTGCGCACCGCACTATTGGGTTGGCCGGACCGTGCCGGAGCTCGCTACGTCGAGCTCCGGCGTCGGCGAGCGCCAGGGGGGAGTTAATGGCGTTGACGAGGATGGTGGCGATGTTTGGCTCGCTTAGGCAGGCGGGGAAGCGAGCACGCGATCAACAGAGGCTCGGGCACGTCGCAGAGCGCGTCGGCCGCATGCCAGCACGTCTGGGCGAACGCGGTCACCGCGTGAACTCTGACCTCATGCTGACCTAAGCCCAAACTTCATGTATGGCATGTTGTTCGTGGTAGTTTTGAATGTTACCACACTTTGGTTTGGCTCCAGATGCAGTAGAGAAGATTTTACATGCCAGGTAAGTTTCTGGTCAGTAACTTTGAGATGTTACTGAGGTCAAATGGCTGGGAGTTGGGGCCTGTGCTTTGGAGGCTAGCCATCATCTACTAAGGTGATGATGCACAAGGAAATTGAGGCACAAGGGAGCAAAAAAAATGGTAGTTGTTGTAGAAACCACCATTTTTGTCCAGAACAGAAAATATTTTCGGTAGCAAAAATATTCCAAAAAGTGATGAAATATTTTTTCTCAGGAAGTGCCCTAGGGTCAAGAATATTTGGGAATTTTCTCAGATTTTTGTGGGCAAGAAAAATGAGGGTTGCTTTGTAGCTCATTGAACTAGCTATGGTTTTAGAGAAGAAAAATGAATGTTTTTCATTTAAGAAAAATATTCCCAAGATTATTTTGAGATGGATCAGAAGGGGAATGATGATTAGAGAGGGGAATGATGTACTTGGGTGAAAGCCAAGGGTATCCAAGTGTCTAAGTCCATATGAAAAGATTCAAAAACCCCAACTTTCAAAATAAATCCAAATGAAAATCAGGAAAATAAGAGAGAGCAAAATCAGGTTGTCACACTATCTCTCTGTCTCTCTCTGTTTCTGCGTTCTGGTATTCCGCCCTTTCACCATTTCGTATATATATGGAGATCCGTAAATCCGATTGGATTGAAACCTTCGCCGAGATTTTTCCCCTAAAAATTAGCTTTCTTGTGGCTGAAGAAGATCATTAACCGCCTTACAAGGAGCCCACAAGGGTCAGGGGCGCACCTAGGGGGGTGGGGCGTGCCCCCTGCCTCGTGGCTCCCTCGGGCACCGTCTCACGTTGATTTTCTTCCCATATTTCACATATATACCAAAAATAATCTCCATCCATTTTTATCCTGTTTGGACTCCGTTTGATATGGATTTTCTGCAAAACAAAAAACATGCAACAACAGGAACTGGCACTACGCACTGGATCAATATGTTAGTCCCCAAAAATAGTATAAAAAGTTGCCAAAAGTATATGAAAGTTGTAGAATATTGGCATGGAACAATCAAAAATTATAGAAACGATGGAGACATATCAGAGCACAAGTCCAAGCTACTTCCGAGAGCCGATGGACCATTCAAGGTGCCCGCACGCTACAATGACAATGCCTACAAGATCGACATTTCACGTGAAAAGTACAACATAAGCGACATCTTCAATGTCAAAGACTTGGCCAAGTACCATGGTGATGAAGATCACGATCCGTGGATGGATCTCTCCCAAGGGGGGGTGAGATGATGCGGAGCATCACTCGTCCACCTACGCGGACACTCCATCGCCACCGCCAGCACCAAGTGGACAAATGACAAGAGCTCAAGCACGCACCATTGAAACCAAGGTGAACTCACTCCTACTTGAGATAGATATGGACATGAATGGAACTTGGTTGCTACCTCACCAAAATATGCTATGTTTCATTAGGTACGGGGACGAACTCCGAGAAGAGGTTATGGAGTACCCCCAAGGCCTAAGAGAAGGACCCCAAGACCCAAGAGCTGACCAGAAGTGTCCAGATGAAGAAAATGGATCGTGCAGAAATTGCACTATCGAACAGTCCGGTCCCCATAGTGGACAGTCTGGTCGCACAGAAATTGCACTATCGGAAAGTCCGGTCCCCACAGCAGACAGTCCGGTGGCACCCAAAAATACATCTGTACTCACCGGACTATCCGGTCCTTAGCACTGGATTGTCTAGTAGGCCCAGTTTCGCTACGAATTGGGCTAAAAAGTCTGGGTAACCTCCGAGGCCCATACCCTTTCGCCCCTGGACTATATATTTCATGCTCCTCTCAGTTTTGAGGGTTAGAAAAGTATTCAGAACACGAAAGAGGGCTTTGCTCATCTTCCTCCTCTAGGAGATCTAGACCTCCTCTTGGAGATCAAGCCCGCCTCTTGGAGAAGATCCCCTTGGATGCAAGTCCTCACCTAGTGGGAAGAACCTTATCCTAGTGCTATTTTCCTTGAATTGTTCATGTAATCTTGTGGATCTCATGTAGGCTACCCTAGTGGATGCGATATTGGGTTTGTTTGAGTGATTTGTGCCTTGTGTTCTTGAGTGTTCTTCCTCTTTTCCCCCCTCCAAGTGTGAAAAGATCCCCTCTAGGGTTTCACCCTAAAACAGCATCCCACACGATTATTTCTAATAAATTGTTTGTGGTATACCTAATTTTTTCATCATGTTTTGAAAGTCAAATGGTGTTACGGAGGGAAAGGATGGTGTTTGAATTGCTAGAACATTTACGTACAGTGAACATGCAACTAGTACATGAGTGTCGTTTTTAAATTTGGAATTATTCTGGGTTCGTTTGGCATTTTTATGCATTAATTGAGTTTCTGGGCATTTAATATGCATAATTCAAATTTGAAATACAAACACATGCTCCAATGCACCAAAGTTTGCTGAAAAACTCACATGTGTGTATTTGGGTGTATTTATAGGTCCCATGCAAGAAATGGGAATAAAATTCAAACATCTGGGTGTCGTGACTCGGCCGGAATGATTGAGAAACTTTATTTTTTAATTCCTGTAAATCCAAAACACGGCTGAAAATCATGAAATTTGGCATTGTGTCATGACATGGCACCAACATGCTTCAGTAAATTTTTTGGCCGAACTAGGACAAGCTTTGGTGTAAGCTTCTTGTGAACCAGAGCTTCCCTCAAGAAGGCTCCTGGTTCCGAGAGGGAACGTGTCACCTCCGTGTGCGAAACGACATACGTACACCGCCTTCTCCCTCCTTAATTTTTGTACACTGGCAGATTAGACCAAATAGAAGTATCGTGCTAAATTTTGGAATTATTCCATGTTCATTTGGCCTTTTTGATACATTAATTGAGTTTCTGGGCATTTAATGTTCATAATTCAAATTTGAACCACAAGCACATGCTCTAGTGCATCAAAGTTGTTTGAAAAATCACATGTGTGTCCTTGGGTGAATTTCTAGGTCCCATGCAAGAGATGGGAGTGAAATTGAAACATCTACGCATTGTGGCTCGGCCGGAAAGATTGAGAAACTTGGTTTTTTAATTCCTGTAAATCCAAAACACGCCAGAAAATCATGAAACTTGGCATGGTGTCATGATGTGGCACCAACATGCAGCGGTAATTTCTTTGGCCGAATTGGGACAAGCTTTGGTGTAGGCTTATTGCAAACCGAAGGTTCCCTAAAGAAGGCTCCTGGTTCCGAGAGGGAACGTGTCACCTCTACGTGCGAAACGACATACGTACACTGCCTTCTCCCGCCTTAATTTTTTTCACAGGCAGATTAGACCAAATAGAAGTATCGTGCTAAATTTTGGAATTATTCCGTGTTCGTTTGGCCTTTTTTATACATTAACTTAGTTTCTGCGCATTTAATGTGTATAATTCAAATTTGAACTACACGCACGTGCTCCTGTGCACCAAAGTTGTTTGACAAATCACATGTGTGTCCTTGGGTGAATTTCTAGGTCCCATGCAAGAGATGGGAATCAAATTCAAACATCTGGGCATCGTGGCTCGGCCGGAAAGATTGAGAAACTTGGTTTTTTAATTCCTGTAATTCCAAAACACGCCGGAAACTCATGGAACTTGGCATGGTCTCATGACATGGCACCAACATGTTGCGGTAAATTTTTTGGCTGAATTGGGACAAGCTTTGGTGTAAGCTTCTTGCAAACCGGAGCTTCCCTCAAGAAGTCTCCTAGTTCCGAGAGGGAACGTGTCACCTCCGTGTGCGAAACAACATACGTACACTGCCTTCTCTCGCCTTAATTTTTTACACAGCCAGATTAGACCAAATAGAAGTACCGTGCTAAATTTAGGAATTATTCCGGACGCGTTTCGCCTTTTTTATACATTAATTCAGTTTCTGGGCATTTAATGTGCATAATTCAAATTTGAACTGCAAGCACAGGCTCCAGTGCACCAAAGTTGTTTGAAAAATCACATGTGTGTCCTTGGTTGAATTTCTAGGTCCCATGCAAGAGATTGGTGTGAAATTCAAACATCTGGGCATGTTGGCTCGGCTGGAAAGATTGAGAAACTTGGTTTTTTAATTCCTGTAAATCCAAAACACGCCTGAAAATCATGAAACTTGGCATGGTTTCATGACATGGCACCAACATGTTGCGGTATTTTTTTTGGCCGAACTGGGACAAGCTTTGGTGTAAGCTTCTTGCAAATCGGAGCTTCCCTCAAGAAGGCTTGTGGTTCCGAGAGGGGATGTGTCACCTCTGTGTGTGAAACGACATGCGTACACTGCCTTCTCCCGCCTTAATTGTTTTACACAGCCAGATTAGACCAAATAGATGTACTATGCTAAATTTTGGAATTATTCCGGGTTCGTTTGGCCTTTTTTATACATCAATTGAGTTTCTGGGCATTTAATGTGCATAATTCTAATCTGAACTACAAGCACATGCTCCAGTGCACCAAAGTTGTTTGACAAATCACATGTGTGTCCTTGGGTGAATTTCTAGGTCCCATGCAAGAGATGGGAGTGAAATTCAAACATCTGGGCGTCGTGGCTCGGCCGGAAAGATTGAGAAACTTGGTTTCTTAATTCCTATATTTCCAAAACACGCCTGAAAATCATGAAACTTGGCATGGTCTCATGACATGGCACCAACATGCTGCTGTAATTTATCTGGCCGAATTGGGGCAAGCTTTGGTGTAAGCTTCTTGCAAACCGGAGCTTCCTTCAAGAAGGCTCATGGTTCCAAGAGGGAACTTGTCACCTCCGTGTGCAAAATGACATACGTACACTGCCTTCTCCCGCCTTAATTTTTTACATATCCAGATTAGACCAAATAGAAGTACCGTGCTAAATTTTGAATTATTCTCGGTTCGTTTGGCCTTTTTATACATTAATTGAGTTTCTGGGCATTTAATGTGCACAAGTCAAATTTGAACTACAAGCATAGGCTCCAATGCACCAAAGTTGTTTGAAAAATCACATGTGTGTCCTTGGGTGAATTTCTAGGTCCCATGCAAGAGATTGGAGTGAAATTCAAACATCTGGGCATTGTGGCTCGGCCAGAAAGTTTGAAAAACTTGGTTTTTTAATTCCTGTAAATCCAATACACGCCTGAAAATCATGAAACTAGGCATGGTTTCATGACATGGCACCAACATGCTGCGGTAATTTTTTTGGCCGAGTTGGGATAAGCTTTGGTGTAAGCTTCTTGCAAATAGGAGCTTCCCTCAAGAAGGCTCATGGTTCCGAGAGGGAATGTGTCACCTCCGTGTGTAAAACGACATACGTACACTGCCTTCTCCCCGTTAATTTTTTTACACAGCCAGATTAGACCAAATAGAAGTACTGTGCTAAATTTTGGAATTATTCCGGGTTCGTTTGGCCTTTTTTATACATTAATTGAGTTTCTGGGCATTTAATGTGCATAATTCTAATTTGAACTTCAAGCACATGCTCAAGTGCACCAATGTTGTTTGAAAAATCACATGTGTGCCCTTGGGTGAATTTCTATGTCCCATGCAAGAGATGGGAGTGAAATTCAAACATCTGGGCGTCGTGGCTCGGCCGAAAAGTTTGAGAAACTTGGTTTTTCAATTCTTGTATTTCGAAAACATGACTGAAAATCATGAAACTTTTCATGGTCTCATGACATGGCACCAACATGCTGTGGTAATTTATCTGGCCGAATTGGGGCAAGCTTTGGTGTAAGCTTCTTGCAAACCGGAGCTTCCCTCAAGAAAGCTCATGGTTCCAAGAGGGAACGTGCCACCTCCGTGTGCGAAACGACATACGTACACTACCTTCTGCCGCCTTAATCTTTTTACATAGCCAGATTAGAGCAAATAGAAGTACCGTGCTAAATTTTGGAATTATTCTGGGTTCGTTTGGCCTTTTTATACATTAATTGAGTTTCTGGGCATTTAATGTGCATAATTCAAATTGGAACTACAAGCACATGCTCCAGTGAACCAAAGTTGTTTGAAAAATCACATGTGTGTCCTTGGGTGAATTTCTAGGTCCCATGCATGAGATGGGAATGGAATTCAAGCATCTTGGCGTCGTGGCTCAGCCGGAAAGATTGAGACTTGGTTTTTTAATTCCTAGAATTCCAAAACACGCCTGAAAATCATGAAACTTGGCATGGTGTCATGACATGGCACCAATATGCTGTGGTAATTTTTCCGTCTGATTTGCGAAGGCGCACACATTAACAATCAACAAAGTCATTTTGGAACAAGAGCTGTCAGATTACAAATCGGAAACACGAGTATTATTGAAACCATGGGCGTTCCACTTACCAATTACGTGCGGCCATGCATCACCTTTTTTTTTGGCTAGGAGGTGCCGTGCGGGGTAGCTATTTGATTATGGGAGGCGTACCATAAGACCCTTGTGCGTGCTCATCGGGAGGAGAGCCCTTTGACCGCTACCCGCCGCGCACCTCCCTCCCAATGTCTCCATTAATGGCACTCGAGGACCTATTCTACGGCGTGGCTATATGTCTCACTGGACTGAGATTTAAGAGAGAAAAATGAAAATCTAAAAATAAAGCTTTGCATGGATCTTGATGTAAGATCCGACGGACCTATATAGCATCGACTGTGACTTATAGCAATCATGATGAATATAAGGATGATGGCATTGTATAAAAATTGTCTTACATATTTATAATCATAATTAAAAAATCACATGTGGCAACGCCCAATATACACAAGGGCAAAGAGAAGAAGGAAGACAACGATCTGGCTCGCTGATCTCTACTTACTTGATGCGTTGCTGCAGGCCGCGGGAACTAGTCTCCGCTATGGGCGGCGACAAGCTCTTTCTTGTCCTCAAGATGCTGGTTGAGAGCATCCACGGATTCCTCCATCGGCCTTTCTGCGCTCGATGCACAGCATGGCATTCTTGTCCATAAGTTTCTCGACGATGACGCCGATCCTCTTCAACAAGGCAGTGGTCTACTCCTGCTGTTCCGCACTTCCGACGATCTTCACCCTCAGCAGGTCACGCTCGGCGCGGAGCTTCGCATTGCTTGCATTTAGTTTCCAGATGACGTCGGTAGACTGTTCAAACAAGGCTTTCAGGTCATCCTACAACCTCGCCCACCTGTAGATCTGATCCATCTGCCTAAGGATGAGGGCACGCATGCGCCTGTAAGAGTCGTCACTTGCCCGTGAGACATTTTCACAAGCCTCCGCGGTGCGGGACGACATCTCTGCTGCGTTTGCTGCGCAGGGGGACATCTCTTCTGCTTCCATGGCACGGCCTAACCAGTCTGCTGTATCGACGGCACGGCGGGTCCGCCGTGCTGCTTCGGTGGTGCAGTGGGACCTCTCTGCTGCTACGGCCGTGCGGCGGGACATCTCTCGTGCTTCCGCTTCTAGGCTCGCCTCTCCCTGGTGGCAATCTCTCAACCTAGAACTCACGCTGGCCATGGTGGACGCAAGGGAACGATGATGAATAACTTGTTTGTTTTTGACTTTTGTGGATGAGGAGTTGAGGAGGAATGTGCAGTCATCTTGGAGTAGTAGTATTTATAACCGAGTAGTAATACGCTCCTAAGTGGGAAACCGTTTAGGTTTTGATTGGTGTGAACGAGTTTGCAATTTGGAATGTGACGGGATGCATGCTCAAAATTTACTGACGGTTATAAGTGCGGCACTATTCCTGGAAGGCGTAACGTGGGCACGTACGCCTTCTCGGCCGCGTACGTGGCAGTTGCACCATAGGGTGCACCGCAATAGGCAATGTCAGCACATGTCTTGTTCCAACAACCTTGCACGCTCGTTATTACCATCGTGCACACTTCTTTTAATTAGAATGGGTGTGCCCGTCTAGTGCACACACGTTGATCTATCTAACTATTTCAGATTGTTGTGGCTAATCGCAAACAGTTCATCCATGTGAAGTGTATGCCATCAATCATAGACACTTTGATCTGGCTTACCCGTTTATGTTCTGTTGCCTAATTGCAAACAGTTAATCCTTCTGAAGTGTATGCCCTCAATCACACACACCTTGATCTGGCTGACTGTTTCTTTGGTGTTGCCTAATCACAAACAGTTCATCCGAGTGAACCGTATGCTGTATATCGCACACACCTTCATCTGGCTGCCCGTTTCTTTTGTGTTCCCTAGTCACAAAAAATTCATACGAGTGAACCATATGGTCTATATCGCACATGCCTTCATCAGGCTGCCTGTATATCGCAGATAGTTCATTGGACTGAACCATATTCCCTGGATCGCACACGCAACTAAAATCTGAATCGTGTTTGATGCATCGTCCATTGCAAATGTTTTGCACCTTTTTTGACGGTTTTTACATCCCCGTTTGTGATTAATGCATCGCACACAGTTTCATGAAAGGGTCTCTGATCATAGTGTCGCGTTAGCAGCACCCCGCAGTAGTGAATCTTTTATGAATACCGATGCTTTTCAAAAGTTTAGCACTAAATATGGACTTGACTTTGAGATAGTAGCCTCCATTTGTGAATCATTTGATACCCATGTTGATCTCCCTAAAGAGAAGTGGTTTAAATATCACCCACATATTAAAGAAGAAATTAAAGAACCAGTACCAGTTAAAGAAGAAACTATAATTTATAATATTGATCCAGTTGTTCCTACTGCTTATATTGAGAAACCACCTTTCCCTGTTAGGATAAAGGAACATTCTAAAGTTTCAATTATGGACAACAAAAGTTACATTAGAACACCTAAACTTCATGAAAAAATTAAAGTACAACCTAGTATTGCTATGGTTAAAGATCTGTTGGAAGAAGAAGTGGATGGGCATGTTATTTACTTCTGTGAAGAAGCTGCTAGAATTGCCAAACCTGATAAAAAGGATAAACATCGACCTGTTGTTGGCATGCCCGTTGTCTCAGTTAAAATAGGAGATCTCTGTTATCATGGTTTATGTGACATAGGTGCTAGCGTGAGTGCTATTCCTTATTCCTTATATCAAGAAATTATGAATGACATAGCACCCGCAGAGATAGAAGACATAGATGTTACTATCAAACTTGCTAATAGAGACACTATATCACCAATTGGGATTGTTAGAGATGTTGAAGTTTTGTGTGGGTAAATAAAATACCCTACTGATTTTCTTGTTCTTGGTTCCCTACAAGATGACTTCTGTCCCATTATCTTTGGCAGACCTTTCTTGAATATCGTTAATGCTAGAATAGATTGTGAGAAAAATATTGTCAGTGTTAGTTTTGGTGATGAGTCTCATGAGTTTAATTTTTCCAAGTTTAATACAAAACTTCATGAAAACGAATTGTCTAGTAAGGATGAATTAATTGGTCTTTCTTCTATTGCTATGCCTCCTACCGATCCACTAGAACAATATTTGCTAGACCATGAAAATGATTTACATATGCATGAAAGAAATGAAATAGATAAGATTTTCTTCGAACAACGTCCTCTTCATAAACACAATTTGACTATTGAAACTCTAGGAGGTCCTCCTCCACCTAAAGGTGATCCTGTGTTTAAATTAAAACAATTTCCAGACACTTTGAAATATGCTTATCATGATGAAAAGATATATCCTATTATTATTAGTGCTAACCTTTTAGAACATGAAGAAGAAAGATATTGAAAGTTCTAAGGAAGCACCGAGATGCTATTGGATATACTCTTGATGATTTAAAGGGCATTAGTCCCACTCTATGTCAGCACAAAATTAATATGGAACCTGATGCTAAACTTGTTGATGATCACCAACGTCGGTTGAATCCAAAAATGAAGGAAGTGGTAAGAACGGAAATATTAAAACTTCTGGAAGCACGTATAATCTATCATATAGCTGATAGTAGATGTGTAAGTCCTGTTCATTGTATCACTAAAAAGGGAGGTATTACTGTTGTTCCTAATGATAAGAATGAACTTATTCCACAAAGAATTGTTACATGTTATAGAATGGTAATTGATTTTAGAAAATTAAACCAAGCAACTAGAAAAGATCACTACCCTCTGCCTTTTTATTGATCAAATGCTAGAAAGATTGTCTAAGCACACACACTTTTGCTTCCTTGATGGATATTCTAGTTTTTCACGAATACCTGTTTCTCAACCTGATCAAGAAAAGACCACTTTTACTTGTCCGGTTGGAACTTATGCTTATAGACGTATGCCTTTTGGTTTATGCAATGCACCTGCTACCTTTGAAACATGTATGACTGCTATATTCTATGACTTTCATGAAAAGATTGTTGAGGTTTTCATGGATGATTTCTATATTTATGGGAAGTCTTTTGATGATTGTTTAAGCAATCTTGACCAAGTTTTGCAGAGATGTGAACACACAAATCTTGTCTTGAATTAGGAGAAGTGCCACTTTATGGTTAATGAAGGCATTGTCTTGGGTCATAAAATTTCGGAAAGAGGTATTGAAGTGGACAAAGCTAAGGTTGATGCAATTGAGAAAATGCCATGTCCTAAAGATATTAAAGGTATTCATAGTTTCTTAGGTCATGCTGGTTTCTGTAGGAGATTTATCAAAGACTTTTCTAAAATTTCTAGGCCTCTTACGAATCTTTTGCAAAAGGACATTCCTTTTGTTTTTGATGATGATTGTTTAGAAGCCTTTGAAACACTGAAGAAAGCCTTAATTTCTGCACCTATTGTTCAACCACCTGATTGGAACTTGCCTTTTGAAATTATGTGTGATGCTAGTGATTATGCTACTGGTGGTGTTCTAGGACAAAGAGTTGATAAGAAACTGAATGTTATTCATTATGCTAGTAAAACTATAGACAGTGCTCAACCAAATTATGTAACTACCGAAAAAGAATTCTTAGTAGTGGTGTTTGCTTGTGATAAGTTTAGATCTTACATTGTTGATTCAAAAGTGATTGTTCACACTGATCATGCTCCTATTAAATATCCTATGGAAAAGAAAGATGCTAAACCTAGACTTATTCGATGGGTTCTCTTGCTACAAGAATTTGATTTACATATCACTGATAGGAAAGGAGCTGAGAACCCCGTAGCTGATAACTTGTCTAGGCTTGAAAATGTGCCTAATGACACACTGCCTATTGATGATAGTTTTCCTGATGAACAGTTAGCTGCAATAAATGTTGCTCACAACACTCCTTGGTATGCTTACTATGCTAATTACATTGTTGCTAAATATTTACCACCTAGTTTTACATATCAACAAAAGAAAAAAAATCTTCTATGATTTAAGACACTACTTTTCGGATGACCGACATCTTTATAAAGAAGGAATAGTTGGTATTATTAGGCATTGTGTACCTGAGCATGAACAGGGACAAATCCCATAGAAATGTCACTCCGAAGTATATGGAGGGTGAGGGAGTCCTAGACTAAGGGATCTTCGGGCGTCCGGCCTGTTATCCATGGGCCGGACTGATGGGCTGTGAAGGCATGAAGGCCGAAGACTGTATCCATGTCCGGATTGGACTCTCCTTGGCGTGGAAGGCAAAGCTGGCGATCGACTATGAAGATTCCTTCTTATGTAACCGACTCTATGTAAACCCTAGATCCCCCCGGTGTCTCTATAAACCGGAGGGGTTAATCCGGAAAGGGGACATTCATTACAATAGTCATACATGCTAGATTTCTAGGGTTTAGCCATTATGATATTGTGGTAGATCAACTCTTGTAACACCAATATTCATCAATATAAATCAAGCAGGACGTAGGGTATTACCTCCATAGAAAGGGCCCGAAGCTGGGTAAACATTGTGTCCCCTGTCTCCTGTTACCATCGATCCTAGACGCACAGTTCGAGACCCCCTACCCGAGATCCGCCGGTTTTGACACCGACATTGGTGCTTTCATTGAGAGTTCCACTGTGCCATCAATGAAAGGTTCGATGGCCCCTTCAATCGTCTATAGTGACGTTGTCCAAGGAGAAACCTTCCTCCCCAGACAGATTTTCATGTTAGGCGGCTTCGTACTGCGGGCCAACTTGCTTGGCCATCTGGAGCAGATCGATAGCTACGCCCCTGGCCACCAGGTCAGATTTGGAAGCTTGAACTACGTCGCGGATATCCATGGAGACTTGATCTTCAATGGATTTGAGACTGCAGCGTTCGCTCCCCCTCGCCCCGATGAACATGACTTAAATGTGTCATAGGATCACATCCAGGAGATGGCCCCTGTTGCTGCAACGGCCCTAGAACCAGGGCAGATCGTGCCATCCGAGGCCATAGAGTCTGCGGTGTTGGAGCCGCACACGGACTCGGCACCCTGCAATATTTGCATCAATGGAACTCCGGAGTCGTCTCTGGCTATAAACCCCGCACCGGGTACGCCTGCGGACACCGAGCTAGATCGGTTATCGATTTTCAAATTTAGCGCCGCAAACATCTTCCAGCACTCACCTTTGGGTGATGTGCTAAACTCTTCAAAGAACTTGTCCTTGGAGAAGGACTCACAGCCGAACTATGTTCGGTTCGAACTAGAGGCTGATAATGGGGAATTTTGCTTCCCACCTGTCACCCACTTCATAGCCACCATCGATGACTTAACCAACATGCTTGATTACGGCTCCGAAGACATCGACAGTATGGACGATGATGCCGACATGGAGCAAGGCCAAGACCCGCCGTTCACTGGAAGTTGGACGGCCACCTCTTCGTACGATGTGTACATGGTTGACACACCTAAAAAAGTTAGCGAGGATTGCAAAGGAGATCCGGTTGTGAATAAATCTTCTAAGACATAGTCCAAGCGCTGGCGCCCTAAATGCCTCTCTAAGCCTCGTCGCTCAAATGACGGCAACACTAGCACCGGAGAAAATAGTACTCTGGGCGACGCCGAAAACAGTGAAGACCCTGTCGGGGCTGCATGCGAACAGGAGGAACAAGACAACGGGCAGGATAACCCTGATAAACAGGCCATGCCCAATGACTCGGACAATGATAGTTATCGTCCAGTATCTGAGGATGATGAGAGCCTTGGCAATGAGGACTTCATCGTGCCTAAGGCACCCCTCGTGCAGGAGCGCTTCAAGCGCCAGCTAATAGCCACTGCAAGAAGCCTGAAGAAGAAGCAGCAACAGCTCCAAGCTGATCAATACCTGCTCATTGATAGGTGGACTGATGTCCTGGCCGCCGAAGAATACGGCCTCAAGCGCCCAGCCAAGAGTTACCCAAAGCATAGACTACTACCTCAGTACGACGAGGAGGCACCAGATCCCATACCTCCCTCATGCAATGCGGACCGACCGCCACACGGTCGGGATAGTGCGGCAGACCGACCACCCCGCGGTCTGGATAAAACGACAACTCAGGCTGAACAACAGCCCACCCCACCACCTCGCAAAACAGGGACAAAACAGCTCAGGATCATACATACGACCTTCGTCATGAGCTGGACAGTAGAGCAGGACACAGCAGATCAATCTACGGATCGCGAGGATGCTTCCCGACTCGGGATGACGGCTACCTATTCGGACGTGAAAAACCTAGTCAAGCCCGGGCTGATAACCACAGACGGACTCCATTAGAAGTGCGCCGTGATGCGGCCCGATATAGAGGTGTCGCGCACCCTCTTTGCTTCACAGATGAGGTGCTGGATCATGAATTGCCCGAAGGGTTCAAGACCGTCAATATTGAATCATACGACGGAACAACTGATCCTGCAATATGGATTGAGGACTTTATTCTCCACATCCACATGGCCCGTGGAGATGACCTCCATGCCATCAAATACCTCCCACTAAAACTCAAAGGTCAGCTAGACACTGGCTAAATAGCCTGCCCGAGTATTCCATCGGCAGCTGGGAGGACTTGGAAGAGGCCTTCCTTGACAACTTCCAAGGTACATATGTCCGGCCACCTGATGCCGATGACTTAAGACACATAGTTCAACAACCTGGAGAAACTCTGGACTAGGTTCCTAACCAAAAAGAACCAGATCGTTGACTGTCCGGATGCCGAAGCCCTAGCGGCCTTTAAACACAACATCCGTGATGAATGGCTAGCACGCCACCTCGGCTAAGAAAAGCCGAAGTCCATGGCAGCCCTTACGTCACTCATGACCCACTTTTGCGCAGGTGAGGACAGCTGGTTGGCTCATAGGAAAAACACAGCCAGCGAGACAGGCCCCTCTGACGCCAAGAACATCACCGGCAAGCTCCGCCGCAATAGACACAAACACCGAAGCAATGGCGATAACACCGATGACACCACCGTTAACGCCGGATTCAGCGGCTCCAAGTCCGGCCAGCGAAAGAAGCCCTACAAAAGGAACAATGAGGGACCATCCAGCCTGGATCGTATACTCGATCGTCCGTGCCAGATACATGGTACCCCAGATAAACAAGCCAATCACACCAACAGAGAATATTGGGTTTTCAAACAGGCTGGCAAGTTAAATGCCGAAAAGAAGGAAAAGGGATCACAAAGTGAGGACGAGGACGAAGAGCCCCGGCAGCCGAACACCGGGGGGCAGAAGAAATTTCCCCCTCAAGTCAAAATGGTGAACATGATATATGCTACACACATCCCCAAAAGGGAGCGTAAGCGAGCACTTAGGGACGTCTACGCGGTAGAGCCGGTCGCCCCAAAATTCAATCCATGGTCGTCATTCCCGATCACCTTCGATCGTCGAAATCACCCAATTAGTATCCGGCATGGTGGTTCAGCCGCACTGGTCCTCGACCCAATCATCGACGGATTTCACCTAACACAAGTCCTAATGGACGGTGGTAGCAGCCTCAACCTGCTCTATCAAGATACAGTGCGGAAGATGGGTATTAATCCCTCATGAATCAAACAAACAAAGACTACCTTTAAAGGAGTCATACTAGGCGTAGAGGCCCGCTGTACGGGCTCAATCACGCTGGAGGTGGTCTTCGGTTCTCCGGACAACTTCTGAAGCGAAGAGTTAATCTTCGATATCGTCCCCTTACGCAGTGGATACAACGCACTGCTCGGACGAACCGCGTTTGCTAGATTCAACCAAGTGCCACACTATGCTTATCTCAAGCTCAAGATGCCCGGTCCACGCGGCATCATAACAGTCAATGGCAATACTGAATGCTCCCTCCGAACAGAGGAGGACACCGCCGCCCTAGCAGCAGAGGTACAGAGCGGCCTTCTCAAGCAGCACCATAGTACGGTTGCCGAGCCCCTGGACATCATTAAGAGGTTCCGGACTACACTGCAACAGGACAGCGCGGCTCATCAAGAGCTCGATTAGCAATTCGGCTTCCGTCCCACTCCCGATGAAGTAGAGGCATTCGTACCACGGTTACATAATTATGCACTCAAAATTCCATGGACATTTACGGAGGCACAAGCCAGCCCGGGATCTACAGTTCAGCTAAAACCGATCCTGCACACACATATAACTTTACTATCTCCTTTTCCCTTTTTTCAGGTTTCTCTTATGCGGGCCTCCTTCGACGACCTGATTAATGGTCGTGTCAAAGGATGAAAACACCGGATTGACAAGGAGCACAGGCGTACATGGGAAGCCCTAGAGGCTACCGTTTTTAGGACCCACGCGCAGCTCGCCTCCGGGTATGTGCTTGGACGCATTAACCCAACTATAATGGAAACAGTACATGATCCAAGTTCAAGGGCTCCAGATCCTATCTCTGTTCTCCCTCTGTTTTCCTTTATATTACTTACTTCCTAGCAACTGTACACTCTGGTTCGTTTCATATTTGCCAGGGGCTCCCCATCGCCCCATGATACAGCAACAAAGTCCGAACAATCCTTAAAGATAAGTTCGGCACCCCGAATTTAGCATTATATGCATTGGCTCCGAATCATGTCTTTGGTCAATAGTTGGGTTGCCCGGCTCCTGTGCTTGGTACCCTACGTTCCGCTAAATCGACTAGGGTAGTAAAGGGAGAACTACTACGATTGTGCCCTACCAGACCAGATGAGCACCTCAGTAGAGAAAGCCGAAAACTGAATGTCATGATACGGCGAGAGCCGGTCAGCTATTCGAGGGTTACAAATCGTTGGATATTTTTTCCGCATTATGCGAAAGATCGGCACTTCCCGATCACATGCTGACAGCACCCTGGCCTGAACCAGGGGCTGCACCTATGCTTTATTATAAAACTCCTATGGCTAAGTGAGGTTGTTTAAGCCGTACAGTCTGATTGCCTTGTTTGTTGCGCTAAACAACTCATTCCGAACATATAATTGGATCACATGCTGACAGCACCCTGGCCTGAACCAGGGACCATATAATTGGATCAAGATTGTTTAGATTCCATCCCGAGCACCTCTGTACTACCTACATGAGGGCAGAAGCCGACGACTGGCCAACCCTCAGATTACATACAACATGGCCGCACAGGAGGAAACAATTGAAAGCATAACAAATTTACATTACAAAACAAGCTTTGTTCTCATAATACAAGGCAAATGCAAGACGAATACATTTATTCAAATACAACATCCTGCAAACATTGTGCGGCCGCAAGGCGAGACCCCTCCAGGACATCCGCAAAATACCATTCGAGTGTGCGGTGCTCCTTGCCCTCCGGTGGCCCTTTGGTCACCTCGACGGCGTCGATCTTCATCCACCACATCTTGCAACGGGCGAAGGCCATGCGTGCACCTTCAATGCAGGTTGAGCGCTTGACAACGTCCAGCCGAAGATAGGTGTTCACCATCCTCCTCACGAGTCTGAAGTAGCTGCTTGGCATAGCTTCAGCTGGCCATAGCCGGATTATCAAATCCTTCATGGCTAGTTCGGCCACCCTATGCAGCTCCACCAGCTATTTCAGCTGATTGGTGAAGGACACGAGATGCTCTGGCGCCGCATACTGCGACCAGAATAGCTTCTCCATAGAACCCCCTCCTTCGGCTCGATAGAACTCCGCGGCGTCTGATACACTGCCTGGTAAATCCGCATTTTTTCACTGCATCCTGAAGCTCCTGCTGGACTTCTTCGACCCGGGCCTTGAGCTTCTTATGGGCGGCTTGCTGCCGGACAGCCTTCTCCTCGGCCTCGCTCAGGGCCTTCTTCAGGGCCTTGACCTCGGTCACGGCTCCTGCACATATCACGACACTGCGGTCAATATGCAGCGCCTATTCTTTCCGAACACACAGCAAGTCGTCACTCACCTTGCTTCTCCTGGAGCCGAACCTTAACCTCGCCGAGCTCGTTCTCGGTCCGCTCCAGCCTCTGCCTCAGTTCAGAGAATTCGGCAGCATGCGAGGTCGCGGCCAACAGCAACGCCTGCTTGTTCATACATATTACGTTAGTCTCCTATAACAAAATATTGATCCCCTATCCGGTTCTTCTTATCAAACACCGGATAGTGTCTCAGGGGCTACTGACTACACAGGGTTTTTCTCTTTCTTACCTCAAAACCTGTCAACAGGCTGCTGCAGGTTTCATTCAGTCCACTCGTGGCTGACTGAATCTTCTCGATCACCGCACCCATAAGGACACGGTGCTCGTCCACGACGGAAGCGCCTCGAAGCACCTCCATCAAGTTATCTGGCGCCTCTGGATGGACAGGGGCCACCGGTGGAAGCGGCACACCCCCCTCCTTCAGAGGGGGCTGCTCGCCCGACTGCAGAGCCATATGGGTCTCCGGAATCATATTCGGCTGAGGGCCGAACTGAATGCGGTCCTCTTCGCCAGTCTCCATGGGGATCGGTTCCCCCATGTGTCCGGCAGTGGAGATCTCGCCTTGTGGCGCCTCCCGGACAGCGTTCTAGGCTCCTCCTCGGTTCGGAGCGGTCCTTCCGGGTAACACTTCGGTGTCGTCCCTGGCCCCGGGGGAATAAGCAGGCGGTGGCGATATGCTCGCCATCTCCGACGGAGCCAACAAACCTCCAGATGAGGATCAATGGATAAGGTCGCGAGCCGGACTGCAATAGTACAATTAGCTATGTCAAGATAATGGAGAGAAAGGGCTGGATGCATGCATGAGCTAGCCATGTCACTTACAATGCGGCCTGGGGCTTATTGCGGGGGCGTCTTTCCGGACTGCTATCAATGTCCCACGCGGTGTTGACCGCTGGGACGCTCGTCCCCTTCTTGGGCGTTTCCGCCTTCGGATGCGCCGTAACCGCCCTCTTCTTCTTCCTCTCCTCAGGGGGAGAGTTGTTTTCCTCCTCGTCCTCCTCTTCCTTGCCATTGTCCTCAGGGATAGAGGAATGAGCTTCGTCGTCTTCAGATGTCACGTCCGAAGTACCCTTGCGACGAGGGCCACTCTTGGCCCCCTTGGCCTTCTTCTCCGGCGCCTTATAAGGCGCTGACACCAGCATCTTCGCTAGATGCGGAATGACTAGTTCTTCAGGCAGTGGAGCTAGACACTGGATCCGCTTTGCCCTCTCCATCCATCCCTGGAAATGCAATGATAAGCTAAGACATCATCCTTGAAATGATTAAGTTGGGGATGCATCAAAAAATAGCATACCTCACTGGCGAGGTGTTTACAATCGTGACCACGGTCTGAATCTGAGGCCGGTGGTTTCTCGTTGCCCTTAAAGAGGAACTTCCATGCGCCTTCGTGAGTAGTCTCGAAGAGCCTCACCAGGGTCTGATGCTTCTTTGTGTTGAACTCCCACAGGCAACGGCTTCGGTGCTGGCACGGAAGGATCCGGCGAACTAGCATCACCTAGATCACATCAACGAGCTTGACTTTCTTGGTTACCATGCTTTGAACGTGCGTGTGCAGCGCTATCACCTCGTCAGGGGAACCCTAGTCCGGACTCTTCTCAACCCAGGAGGTGAGTCGTGTGGGAGCGCCAGAGTGGAATTCGGCAGCTGCGGCCCAGGTGGTGTCGCAAGGTTTTATGATGTAGAACCATTGCTTCTGCCACTCCTTTACCGTGTCCACAAAAGTGCCTTTGGGCCAGGAGACGTTGGACAGCTTGCTCACCATGGCTCCTCTGCACTCCGCGTGCTGGCCATCCACCACCTTCGGCTTCATGTTAAAGACTTTGAGCCACAACCCGAAGTGGGGTTGGATGCGGAGGAAGGCCTCACATACGACGATAAACGCTGAGATGTTCAGGAAGGAATTTGGGGACAGATCATGGAAATCTATCCCATAATAATACATCAGCCCGAGGACGAAAGGGTGGAGTGGAAACCCTAGCCCGTGAAGGAAATGGGGGATGAACACTACCCTCTCGGTGGGCTTCGGCGTGGGGACAACTTGTCCCTCGGTCGGCAGGCGGTAAGCTATCTCCTTCGCCAAATATCCGGCCGCCTGAAGCTCAGTAATGTCCTCCTCCTTTACGGAGAAGACCATCCACTTGCCCTGGCCTCCGGACCTGGACATGGTTGCTTGAGTGGAAAGGAGATGAGAACTTGGGCACTAGAGCTCGAGATCGGAAAGGCGGAGACAGAGAGAGGGCGTGAGAGAGGAAGAGGGAATATGTATCCCCTTATAAAGGCAACGAATATTAAACGCCTCCTCACTCGCCTTAAGATTCGCCTATTCCCAAGGGCTGTATAAACGGGACGGTTGGGTTACCCATGCCCGCATTGATGAGAATCCTGCAATTAGGGGACACGATCTCTGCTTTGACAAGACGAGCCAATGGCAACCGCGTCTCGGGCCGTGGGGCGTCAAAACATGAAAGCGGGTTGGAATTATGGCCGGCCAGGCGTAATATCGTGCTACGAAAAAGTTGTCAGTGGATGGAACTCGTGTAAGAATATATTCTCTCTGCGGTTGTGTATGGTGTGTGCGACAGGTCCAGATACTATCATCGCATCCGAAGACTATCTTGAATTTCTGATAAAAGGGAACCCGCCTTGCAATGTCGAAGAAAATCTGCGCGCCAGACTCCTCGTCATTGAAGCCAGGTTCAGGGGCTACTGAGGGAGTCCTGGACCAAGGGGTCCTCAGGCGTCCGGCGTATTATCCATGGGCCAGACTAATGGGCTGTGAAGGCATGAAGGCCGAAGACTGTATCCGTGTCTCGATTGGACTCTCCTTGGCATGGAAGGCAAGGCTGGCGACCGACTATGAAGATTCCTTCTTATGTAACCGACTCTATGTAAACCCTAGACCCCCCTGGTGTCTATATAAACCAGAGGGGGTAGTCTGGAAAGGAGACATTCATTACCATAGTCATACAAGCTAGATTTCTAGGGTTTAGCCATTACGATCTCGTGGTAGATCAACTCTTGTAACACCAATAATCATCAATATCAATCAAGCAGGACGTAGGGTATTACCTCCATAGAGAGGGCCCGAACCTAGGTGACGTAGGGTATTACCTCCATAGAGAGGGCCCAAACCTAGGTAAACATTGTGTCCCCTGTCTCCTATTACCATCGATACTAGAAGCATAGTTCGGGACCCCCTACCCAAGATCCACCGGTTTTGGCACCGACAGAGGGCATCATGCTGGAGATAGAACTGCTCTCAAGGTATTGCAATCTGGATTTTATTGGCCTACTCTATTCAAGGATGCCCATAAGTTCGTCTTATCTTGTGATGAATGCCCAAGAATAGGAAATATCGGTAAGCATCAATAAATGCCTATGAATTATTCACTTGCTATTGAACCATTTGATTTTTGGGGATTTGATTACATGGGACCTTTTCCTTCCTCTAATGGGTATACACATATTTTGGTTGATGTTGATTATGTTACTAAATGGGTAGAAGTTATTCCAACCAGTAGTGCTGATCACAACACCTCTATTAAAATGCTTAAGGAAGTAATTTTCCCAACATTTTGAGTCAATAGATATTTGACGACTGATGGTGGTTCACACTTTATTCATGGTGCATTCCGTAAAATGCTTGCCATGTATGATATTAACCATAGAATTGCATCACCTTATCATCCTCAGTCATGTGGTCAAGTTGAACTTAACAATAGAGAAATAAAATTGATCTTGCAAAATACTGTCAATAGGTCCAGGAAGAATTTGTCAAAGAAATTAGATGATGCACTTTGGGCTTATAGAACAGTATATAAAAATCCTATGTGTATGTCTCCTTATAAAATGGTTTATGGAAAAGCATGCCATTTGCATCTTGAGTTAGAACAAAGCATATTGGGAAATCAAAGAACTCAATTATGATTTCAAACTTGCCGGTGAAAAGAGGTTATTTGATATTAGCTCATTAGATGAATCGAGAACCCAAGCTTATGAAAATGCCAAGTTGTTTACAAGAAAAAGTTAAAAGATGGCATGATAAAAGAATCCAAAAGCGTGAGTTCAAATTAGGAGAATATGTTCTTTTGTACAACTCTCATTTCAGATTCTTTGCAGGACAACACCTCTCAAAATGGGAAGGCCCCTATTGTCATCGAGGAGGTTTATCAGTCTGGAGCCATCAAAATAAATAATGCCGAAGGTACTAACCCGAAGTTTGTTAATGGGCAATGAATAAAAAAGTATATCTGATGTATGCCCATTAATGTTGAAAGTAATATTATTCAAACTATGACACCGTAAAAACACATAAAAGAGTCCTTTCGGAACACTCTAGAATCGTGAAAATAAGGAGGTACATGATACGGTAAGTAAACGGACTCCGAAAAATCCGCAAAAATATTTTTTGTCGGTTTTGGAATATTTACAAGGCACTAGGGTGCGCCTGGCTTGCCAGGCATGCCCAGGTGGGTTGTGCCCACCTGGAGTACCTTCCGGACTCCGTTTTTCTACAGCTTGCTTTTTTCTGAAGATAAAAAAATCTTTATATACCACCCAAACCTGTTGACCACCGTATCACGGAGAAATCTTCTGTTTTCTTTTCTTGTTGTTTTCCTGTCAGATATAAAAATATGTCGTCCCAAGACTCCGAGGGTGAGAGCTATGCTACTGATTTCATCGCAAACCCCAAGTCCTATGGGGATGTGGAGCACTACGGCTGGATTTCGGAGGAAGATGAAGATGAATCAGTCCCTCCTCATTTCAAGAATGAGAGTATGGAGGCATTATGAAAGAGGATAATAAAGCTGTTGGAAATATGCCCTAGAGGCAATAATAAAAGCATTATTATTATATGTCCTTGTTCATGATAATTGTCTTTATTCATGCTATAATTGTGTTATCCGGAAATCGTAATACATGTGTGAATAACAGACACCAACATGTCCCTAGTAAGCCTCTAGTTGACTAGCTCGTTGATCAACAGATAGTCATGGTTTCCTGACTATGGACATTGGATGTCATTGATAACAAGATCACATCATTAGGAGAATGATGTGATGGACAAGACCCAATCCTAAACATAGCATGAGATCGTATAGTTCGTTTGCTAGAATTTTTCCAATGTCAAGTATTTTTTCCTTAGACCATGAGATCGTGTAACTCCCAGATACCGTAAGAATGCTTTGGGTATACCAAACGTCACAACGTAACTGGGTGACTATAAAGGTAGACTACGGGTATCTCCGAAAGTGTCTGTTGGGTTGACATGGATCAAGACTGGGATTTGTCACTCCGTATGACGGAGAGGTATCGCTAGGCCCACTCGGTAATGCATCATCATAATGAGCTCAAAGTGACCAAGTGTCTGGTCACGGGATCATGCATTACGGTATGAGTAAAGTGACTTGCCGGTAACGAGATTGAACGAGGTATTGGGATACCGACGATCGAATCTCGGGCAAGTAACATATCGATTGACAAAGGGAATTGCATACGGGGTTGATTGAATCCTCGACATCGTGGTTCATCCGATGAGATCATCATGGAGCATGTGGGAGCCAACATGGGTATCCAGATCCCGCTGTTGGTTATTGACCGGAGAGTCGTCTCGGTCATGTCTGCTTGTCTCCCGAACCCGTAGGGTCTACACACTTAAGGTTCGGTGACGCTAGGGTTGTGAAGATATGTATATGCAGTAACCCGAATGTTGTTCGGAGTCCCGGATGAGATCCCGGACATCACGAGGAGTTCCAGAATGGTCCGGAGGTAAAGAATTATATATAGGAAGTGCTGTTTCGGCCATCGGGACAAGTTTCGGGGTCGCCGGTATTGTACCGGGACCACCGGAAGGGTCCCGGGGGTCCACCGGGTGGGGCCACCTAACCCGGAGGGCCCCATGGGCTGAAGTGGGAGGGAACCCAGCCCATAGTGGGCTGGGGCGCCAACCCCCCTAGGGCCCATGCGGCTAGGGTTGAGGGGAAACCCTAAAGGGGGCGCCCCCTTGCTTGGGGGGCAAGCCCCCCACCCTAGGCCGCCGCCCCCCCTAGTAGATTCCATCTACTAGGGCCGGCGCCCCCCCTAGCACCCCTGTATATAGTGGGGAGAGGAGGGACTTCACACCCAGCCCCTGGCGCCTCCCTCTCTCCCCGTTACGTCTCTCCCTCATAGTATAGGCGAAGCCCTGCTACTGTGACGCCCTGCATCCACCACCACGCCGTCGTGCTGCTGGATCTTCATCAACCTCTCCTTTCCCCTTGCTGGATCAAGAAGGAGGAGACGTCTCCCGTCCCGTACGTGTGTTGAATGCGGAGGTGCCGTCCGTTCGACGCTTGGTCATCGGTGATTTGGATCACGTCGTGTTCGACTACATCATCACCGTTCTTTGAACGCTTCCGTGCGTGATCTACAAAGGTATGTAGATGCATCCGATGACTCGTTGCTAGATGAAATCCTAGATGGATCTTGGTGTAATGAGTAGGAAAATTTTTGTTTTCTGCAACGTTCCCCAACAGTGGCATCATGAGCTAGGTCTATGCGTAGTTCTTCTTGCGCGAGTAGAACACAATTTGTTGTGGGCGTAGATTTGTCAACTTTCTTGCCGCTACTAGTCTTTTCTTGCTTCAGCGGTATTGTGGGATGAAGCGGCCCGGACCAACCTTACACGTACGCTTACGTGAGACCGGTTCCACCGACTAACATGCACTAGTTGCATAAGGTGGCTGGCGGGTGTCTGTCTCTCCCACTTTAGTTGGAGCGGATTCGATGAACAGGGTCCTTATGAAGGGTAAATAGAAGTTGACAAATCACGTTGTGGCTTTAATGTAGGTAAGAAGACGTTCTTGCTAGAACCCTAATTCAGCCACGTAAAACTTGCAACAACAATTAGAGGACGTCTAACTTGTTTTTGCAGCAAGTGGTTTGTGATATGATATGGCCAAAGTTGTGATGAATGATGAATGATCTATATGTATGAGATGTTCATGCTATTGTAATAGGAATCACGACTTGCATGTCGATGAGTATGACAACCGGCAGGAGCCATAGGAGTTGTCTTTATTCTTTTATATGACCTGCGTGTCATTGAGAAACGCCATGTAAATTACTTTACTTTATTGCTAAACACGTTAGCCATAGTAGTAGAAGTAATAGTTGGCGAGCAACTTCATGGAGACACGATGATGGAGATCATGGTGTCAAGCCGGTGACAAGATGATCATGGAGCCCCAAGATGGAGATCAAAGGAGCTATGTGATATTGGCCATATCATGTCACGTTTATTATTTGATTGCATGTGATGTTTATCATGTTTTGCATCTTGTTTACTTAGAAAGACGGTAGTAAATAAGATGATCCCTCATAATAATTTCAAGAAGTGTTCCCCCTAACTGTGCACCGTTGCGACAGTTCGCTGTTTCAAAACACCACGTGATGATCGGGTGTTTTATTCAGACGTTCACATACAACGGGTGTAAGACAGTTTTACACATGCAAAACACTTAGGGTTAACTTGACGAGCCTAGCATGTACAGACATGTCCTCGGAACACAGAAGACCGAAAGGTCGAGCATGAGTCGTATAGAAGATACGATCAACATGAAGATGTTCACCGACGTTGACTAGTCCGTCTCACATGATGATCAGACACGGTCTAGTTAACTCGGATCATGTAATACTTAGATGACTGGAGGGATGTCTAATCTAAGTGGGAGTTCATTAATAATTTGATTAGATGAACTTAATTATCATGAACTTAGTCTAAAATCTTTGCAATATGTCTTGTAGATCAAATGGCCAACATAGTCCTCAACTTCAACGTGTTCCTAGAGAAAACCAAGCTGAAAGACGATGGCAGCAACTATACGGACTGGGTCCAAAATCTGAGGATCATCCTCATAGCTGCCAAGAAAGATTATGTCCTACAAGCACCGCTAGGTGAAGCTCCCGTCCCACAGAACCAAGACGTTATGAACGCTTGGCAGACACGTGTTGACGACTACTCCCTCGTTCAGTGCGGCATGCTTTACAGCTTAGAGCCGGGGCTCCAAAAACGTTTTGAGAGACATGGAGCATATGAGATGTTCGAAGAGCTGAAAATGGTTTTTCAAGCTCATGCCCGGATCGAGAGATATGAAGTCTCCGATAAGTTCTTCAGCTGTAAGATGGAGGAAAATAGTTCTGTCAGTGAGCACATACTCACTATGTCTGGGTTACATAACCGCTTGTCTCAGCTGGGAGTTAATCTCCCGGATGATGCGGTCATTGACAGAATCCTCCAGTCGCTTCCACCAAGCTACAAGAGCTTTGTGATGAACTTCAACATGCAGGGGATGCAAAAGACCATTCCTGAGTTGTTCTCAATGCTGAAATCAGCGGAGGTAGAAGTCAAGAAGGAACATCAAGTGTTGATGGTCAATAAAACCACTAAGTTCAAGAAAGGCAAGGGTAAAAAGAACTTCAATAAGGACGGCAAGGAGGTTGCCGCGCCCGGCAAGCAAGCTGTCGGGAAGAAGCCAAAGAATGGACCCAAGCCCGAGACTGAGTGCTTTTATTGCAAGGGAAGCGGTCACTGGAAGCGGAACTACCCTAAATACTTAGCAGACAAGAAGGCCGGCAAAACAAAAGGTATATGTGATATACATGTAATTGATGTGTACCTTACTAGTGTCCGTAGTAGCTCCTGGGTATTTGATACCGGTGCAGTTGCTCACATTTGTAACTCAAAGCAGGGGCTGCAGAATAAGCGGAAACTAGCAAAGGACGAGGTGACGATGCGCGTCGGGAATGGTTCCAAGGTCAATGTGATCGCCGTCGGCACGCTACCTCTATATCTACCTTCGGGATTAGTTTTAAACCTTAATAATTGTTATTTAGTGCCAGCTTTGAGCATGAACATTGTATCGGGATCTCGTTTAATTCGAGATGGCTACTCATTTAAATCCGAGAATAATGGTTGTTCTATTTATATGAGAGATATGTTTTATGGTCATGCTCCTATGGTGAATGGTTTATTCTTTATGAATCTTGAACGTGATACTACACATGTTCATAATGTGAGTACCAAAAGATGTAAGGTTGATAATGATAGTCCCACATACTTGTGGCACTGCCGCCTTGGTCACATAGGTGTCAAACGCATGAAGAAGCTCCATGCAGATGGACTTTTAGAGTCTCTTGATTATGAATCATTTGACACGTGTGAACCATGCCTCATGGGTAAGATGACCAAGACTCCGTTCTCAGGAACAATGGAGCGAGCAACCAACTTATTGGAAATCATACATACTGATGTATGCGGTCCAATGAGTGTTGAGGCTCGCGGTGGCTATCGTTATGTTCTCACGCTCACTAATGATTTAAGTAGATATGGGTATATCTACTTAATGAAACACAAGTCTGAAACCTTTGAAAAGTTCAAGGAATTTCAGAGTGAGGTTGAAAATCAACGTGACAGGAAAATCAAGTTTCTACGATCAGATCGTGGAGGAGAATACTTGAGTCACGAATTTGGCACACACTTAAGAAAATGTGGAATAGTTTCACAACTCACGCCGCCTGGAACACCTCAGCGTAACGGTGTGTCCAAACGTCGTAATCGCACTCTATTAGATATGGTGCGATCTATGATGTCTCTTACCGATTTACCGCTATCTTTTTGGGGCTATGCTTTAGAGACTGCCGCATTCACTTTAAATAGGGCTCCGTCGAAATCCGTTGAGACGACACCGTATGAATTATGGTTTGGGAAGAAACCTAAGCTGTCGTTTCTAAAAGTTTGGGGATGCGATGCTTATGTCAAGAAACTTCAACCTGAAAAGCTCGAACCCAAGTCGGAAAAATGCGTCTTCATAGGATACCCAAAAGAAACTATTGGGTACACCTTCTACCTCAGATCCGAAGGCAAGATCTTTGTTGCCAAGAATGGGTCCTTTCTAGAGAAAGAGTTTCTCTCGAAAGAAGTATGTGGGAGGAAAGTAGAGCTTGATGAAGTATTACCTCTTGAACCGGAAAATGGCGCAGCTCAAGAAAATGTTCCTGAGGTGCCTGCACCGACTAGAGAGGAAGTTAATGATAATGATCAAGATACTTCTGATCAAGCTCCTACTGAAATTCAAAGGTCCACAAGGACACGTTCCGCACCAGAGTGGTATGGCAACCCTGTCTTGGAAATCATGTTGTTAGACAACGGTGAACCTTCGAACTATGAAGAAGCGATGGCGGGCCCGGATTCCGACAAATGGCTAGAAGCCATGAAATCCGAGATAGGATCCATGTATGAAAATGAAGTATGGACTTTGACTGACTTGCCCGTTGAACGGCGAGCCATAGAAAATAAATGGATCTTTAAGAAGAAGACAGACGCGGATGGTAATGTGACCATCTATAAAGCTCGACTTGTCGCTAAGGGTTATCGACAAGTTCAAGGGGTTGACTACGATGAGACTTTCTCACCGGTAGCGAAGCTAAAGTCCGTCCGAATCATGTTAGCAATTGCCGCATTCTACGATTATGAGATATGGCAAATGGACGTCAAAACGGCATTCCTTAATGGTTTCCTTAAGGAAGAATTGTATATGATGCAGCCGGAAGGTTTTGTCGATCCTAAGAATGCTGACAAGGTGTGCAAGCTCCAACGCTCGATTTATGGGCTGGTGCAAGCATCTCGGAGTTGGAACATTCGCTTTGATGAGATGATCAAAGCGTTTGGGTTTACACAGACTTATGGAGAAGCCTGCGTTTACAAGAAAGTGAGTGGGAGCTCTGTAGCATTTCTCATATTATATGTAGATGACATACTATTGATGGGAAATGATATATAACTCTTGGACAGCATCAAGGCCTACTTGAATAAGAGTTTTTCAATGAAGGACCTTGGAGAAGCTGCTTATATATTAGGCATCAAGATCTATAGGGATAGATCGAGATGCCTCATAGGTCTTTCAAGAAGGGGTTCTTGCCTGTGTTACAAGGTATGAAATTGAGCTCAGCTCAATGTCCGACCACGGCAGAAGATATAGAAGAGATGAGCGTCATCCCCTATGCATCAGCCATAGGTTCTATTATGTATGCCATGCTGTGTACCAGACCTGATGTAAACCTTGCCGTAAGTTTGGTAGGAAGGTACCAAAGTAATCCCGGCAAGGAACACTGGACAGCGGTCAAGAATATCCTGAAGTACCTGAAAAGGACTAAGGAAATGTTTCTCGTCTATGGAGGTGACGAAGAGCTTGTCGTAAAGGGTTACGTTGACGCTAGCTTCGACACAGATCTGGATGACTCTAAGTCACAGACCGGATACGTGTATATTTTGAATGGTGGGGCAGTAAGCTGGTGCAGTTGCAAGCAAAGCGTCGTGGCGGGATCTACATGTGAAGCGGAGTACATGGTAGCCTCGGAGGCAGCACATGAAGCAATATGAGTGAAGGAGTTCATCACCGACCTAGGAGTCATACCCAATGCGTCGGGGCCAATCAAACTTTTCTGTGACAACACTGGAGCTATTGCACTTGCCAAGGAGCCCAGGTTTCACAAGAAGACAAGGCACATCAAGCGTCGCTTCAACTCCATTCGTGAAAATGTTCAAGATGGACACATAGAGATTTGTAAAGTACATACAGACCTGAATGTAGCAGATCCGTTGACTAAACCTCTCCCTAGAGCAAAACATGATCAACACCAGAATTCCATGGGTGTTCGATTCATCACAATGTAACTAGATTATTGACTCTAGTGCAAGTGGGAGACTGTTGGAAATATGCCCTAGAGGCAATAATAAAAGCATTATTATTATATTTCCTTGTTCATGATAATTGTCTTTATTCATGCTATAATTGTGTTATCCGGAAATCGTAATACATGTGTGAATAACAGACACCAACATGTCCCTAGTAAGCCTCTAGTTGACTAGCTCGTTGATCAACAGATAGTCATGGTTTCCTGACTATGGACATTGGATGTCATTGATAACGAGATCACATCATTAGGAGAATGATGTGATGGACAAGACCCAATCCTAAACATAGCATGAGATCGTATAGTTCGTTTGCTAGAGTTTTTCCAATGTCAAGTATTTTTTCCTTAGACCATGAGATCGTGTAACTCCCGGATACCGTAAGAATGCTTTGGGTATACCAAACGTCACAACGTAACTGGGTGACTATAAAGGTAGACTACGGGTATCTCCGAAAGTGTCTGTTGGGTTGACATGGATCAAGACTGGGATTTGTCACTCCGTATGACGGAGAGGTATTGCTGGGCCCACTCAGTAATGCATCATCATAATGAGCTCAAAGTGACCAAGTGTCTGGTCACGGGATCATGCATTACGGTACGAGTAAAGTGACTTGCTGGTAACGAGATTGAACGAGGTATTGGGATACCGACGATCGATTCTCGGGCAAGTAACATATCGATTGACAAAGGGAATTGCATACGGGGTTGATTGAATCCTCGAAATCATGGTTCATCCGATGAGATCATCGTGGAGCATGTGGGAGCCAACATGGGTATCCAGATCCCACTGTTGGTTATTGACCGGAGAGTCGTCTCGGTCATGTCTGCTTGTCTCCCGAACCCGTAGGGTCTACACACTTAAGGTTCGGTGACGCTAGGGTTGTGAAGATATGTATATGCAGTAACCCGAATGTTGTTCGGAGTCCCGGATGAGATCCTGGACGTCACGAGGAGTTCCGGAATGGTCCGGAGGTAAAGAATTATATATAGGAAGTGCTGTTTCGGCCATCGGGACAAGTTTCGGGGTCGCCGGTATTGTACCGGGACCACCGGAAGGGTCCCGGGGGTCCACCGGGTGGGGCCACCTATCCCGGAGGGCCCCATGGGCTGAAGTGGGAGGGAACCCAGCCCATAGTGGGCTGGGGCGCCAACCCCCCTAGGGCCCATGCGGCTAGGGTTGAGGGGAAACCCTAAAGGGGGCGCCCCCTTGCTTGGGGGGCAAGCCCCCCACCCTAGGCCGCCGCCCCCCCTAGCACCCCTATATATAGTGGGGAGAGGAGGGACTTCACACCCAGCCCCTGGCGCCTCCCTCTCTCCCCGTTACGTCTCTCCCTCATAGTATAGGCGAAGCCCTGCTACTGTGACGCCCTGCATCCACCACCACGCCGTCGTGCTGCTGGATCTTCGTCAACCTCTCCTTTCCCCTTGCTGGATCAAGAAGGAGGAGACATCTCCCATCCCGTACGTGTGTTGAACGCGGAGGTGCTGTCCGTTCGGCGCTTGGTCATCAGTGATTTGGATCACGTCGTGTTCGACTACATCATCACCGTTCTTTGAACGCTTCCGTGCGCGATCTACAAAGGTATGTAGATGCATCCGATGACTCGTTGCTAGATGAACTCCTAGATGGATCTTGGTGTAACGAGTAGGAAAATTTTTGTTTTCTGCAACGTTCCCCAACAAAAGCTTGAGATGGCAAATGAAGAGTTGAGAATAGATAACATTATCCTTCGGCGTAAGCTGGAGGAAAAGAAAGAAAAGATCTCTTCTTCATGACCACCACCTTCTTCTTCATCACCAAAAGAGAATTGAGTATCGGGTATGGGCACTCCCCTTGGCTTTCGCCAAGATTGGGGGAGGTGCCCCTATATCGTATGATCCCCACTATCTTTTGCCTTTACTTATTTTAGTTCGATCTTTTGCTTTAGATGAATAAAAGTTTAATTCGATCCTTTCTTTTTCGAGAGTTTGCTTAGTGATCTATTCTTGTAATCGTGTGCAAGATATATAATAAAGTTTAGTTTGAGTTTTTTCTTTCTTTATTTTCATGTTGCATTTAAAAGAAAGGAAACAATAAAGAGAAAGGAAATAACTGAAAGAAAGGAAATAAATGAAAAGGATCATATGCTAATCTTATGGTAGGTGATAACATCGCATAAGGAAAAGTATAAGTAGAAAATTTTGTTAGAGATTGACAAACATAGAATTAGTCAATGATGCAACTCATGAAAGAATTAATAAGGGAAGATAAGATTCACATATAAATATACTATCCTAAAAATCTTTTGTGATTGTGAGCCCTCATCAAAATATTATATGCCAAAATTGATGACGTTGGACAAGGAAGACAACTTAATGATTCATGTTTGTTTATATTCACATAGAAGTCATATTTTCATAGATCCCTTAACATGTGGTGCTTGCCTCCTATCTTTGCTAGCCAAAATTCCGCACTAAGTAGAAATACTACTTGTGCATGCAAAAAACCCTTAAACCCCAATCTTATTTTCAAGAGTCCACCATACTTACCTAGGGATTGAGAAAGATCCCTCAAGTAAGTTGTCATCGGTGAAAAAAGGCAATAAAAATTGCTTCTAAAAGTGTGAGATCATTTAGTGTAAGTGAAAATTGAGCGTTGCACGAACTTGTGATGGTGAAGAATAAAAGTGAGAGACTACATAATAAAGGTCGCTATCACAAGGGGCAATCCAACGTGACGTTCTTTTGCACTAAGGTGTTGAGCATACAAACAAATAAGCACATGGAAACCTCTGCTTCCCTCTGTGAAGGGCCTATCTTTTACTTTTATGTATTTACTTTTATGTAAAGATTCAATGTTTTCTCTCTATTTCTTTTTATTTTCTCCTTTGGCAAGCATCATGTGGTGAGGAAATATCTAGGCACATATGTCCAGTTGAATATAGATAGCATGAGTTATTATTGTTAACATCACCCTTGAGGTGAATATGTTGGGAGGCGAAACTACAAGCCCCTATCATTCTATGTGTCTGATTGAAACGTTTTGCTCATGGGTATGTGGTGAGTGTTAGCAATCATAGAAGACTATATGATGGTTGAGCATGTGGACTTTCCTAAAGGCTCCGACATGTGACCCTTCCTGAAAATATGATGAATTGTAGTTGCAAAGTGACCGAGAACATAGTTTGTTGGTTTCTAATACAGTTTTTGCTTTATACTTCAATAGTTTGTTGAATTGTCACTTATTCATGAGAATTCTATGATAAAAGTTCTATGATAAGAGTCTTATGTTGAAGTTTGTTGCTGTTATAATAATGAACTTGATGCTTCTATGTCCGTATTTTGTTTTTATCGACACCTCTCTCTCTCTAAGCATGTGGACATGTTTTTCGATTTCGACTTTTGCTTGAGGACAAGAGAGGTCTAAACTTGGCGGAGTTGATATGTCCATTTTGCATCATGTTTTCTTACTGTTATTTATGATGTTTTTATCCATAATAATGCTTTTTGGAGTAATTCTAATGCCTTTTCTCTTATAATATGTAAGGTATACACAAAGAGGGAGAATTCCGGCAGATGGAAATCTGGACCTGGAAAAGCTACGTCAGGCTACCTATTCTGCACAACTCCAAACAAGCTGAAACTTCACAGAGAATTTTTATGGAATATATGAGGAATATTGGAGCAAATTACTACCAGAGGGGGCCCACCAGGTGGGCACAACCCACTTGGGCGCGCCCTGGTGGGTTGTGCTCACCCAGGCCCACCTCCGGTGCCCATCTTCTGGTATATACGTCATTTTGACCTAGAAAAAATAAGGAGAGGACTTTAGGTATGGAGTGCCGCCATCTCGAGGCGAAACCTGGGCAGGAGCACTTTTGCCCTCCGGCGAAGTGATTCTGTCGGGGGAACTTCCAATTTATGGTGTAGGGGTGGGCCATTTATAGCCAGGAGGCAACCCGACATGATATGTCTGAAATGACCCTGGGTCACTAAGGAACTGACACATGTCCAACTGTCAGATTTCAAACACACGCGATAGCTTGACTTGGGCTACAAGCAAAGCTGACTCATCCGACTTTGGATAAGATTTTATCTCATTGTCTTCACTCAAATACATAGGATTTGGGTTGAGCATCACATCAGTTTTTTGACTTTATTCACTTGGACCCACCTTGACAGTTCGGTGGTTCCTATGACTCAAGAAAGAAGAAAATGAAACTACGAAAGAAACTATGTATTCCCACATTATTGTCTTCAAGTGAATGTCTTCACACGTCATTATCTTCGACGTGAATGTCTTCACGAACCACCATTGTCTTCAATGTCTTCATACATTTTTAGGGGTCATCTCCGACGGGTAAACCGAATCAATAGGGATTTCTACCTGTGTTCTCCTGTGAATCCCACAAACACATTGGTCCCTCAACCTCGTTTGTCGTCAATACTCCAAAACCAACTTGGGGTGGCACTAGATGCACTTACAAAGCTGAACCCAGAGAAATGTTTGTAGAGCCTTGGAGGCAATGTCTATTTCGCCTCTGTCGCCCATCCAAGGAGCAACAAACGGGTGGAAAGGAAGAACGTTGAAGTGCTATGGGGGTCAAGACAAGAACCTTTGACAAGTTTCGGAAATGCGGCAGGCGCTGGCTTGATGAGCTGCTGGTGGTTGTTTGATCAACCAGAACGACATCAAATCGAGCTACTAGCCAGACCCCATTCTCCCTAGTATATGGTTCAGATGCAGTGCTCCCCATGGAACTCACATACGGGTCACCTCGAGTACTTGCTACAATGAAGTAGTGCAAAAGCAGCTTCGTCGTGACGATGCCACGCTCCTCGAGGAGGATCGTCTGCGAGAAGCTGTGTGTGCTGCACATTACGAGCAAGCCCTGCGCCGCTATGACAGCCGTAGGGTTCACACACGGAGCCTTGAGGAAGGCGACCTTGTCGTTAGGTGCGTTCAGTCCGCTAAGGGTGCAAACAAGTTGACGCCAAAGTGGGAAGGCCCTTACTAGGTAGTAAGTGTCACCAGACATGCCACACTCCTTCTAGAGACCGAGGATGGCATCCCAATGCAAAACTCATGGAATATTGAGAATCTTTGCAAGTTCTACCCGCAAGGCGCAGTTGCCGGGCCTTTTCTCGGTAGCCTATTTTGTACAAGCATAGTCTCCGACACTTGTAACCCTTTGTGGAAAGCAAGACGTAGGCCCTGTGCATAGGTGAATAAAATAAAGTGTTTTCACAAAACTTGCATGCGTGATTTCTTGATTGCTTAAGTATCATCTTAATGTGATTACACTAGTTTTTAGATAAGGTGACTTGCATGCCGTAAAAGGCCTTGTGCAATCCCCTTTTTCCTCCCTTGGTAAATGCAGAAGGTTTCCTCACGAGCAAATTCCCTGGGAGGAGGATAGAAGCAAGGCAAGCGCATTCAGTCCCCGGTGACCCTTTCTTATCTAAAACAATAAGATGCATAGCAAAGAAAGATAAGTTCACTTTGCCTGCAACTCCCCATCACTCCATGTAATACTTACGTATGAGAAACTTGCACGCAAGAAAACCTTGCCGCATCTACCATTCGCGCTCCTATCCTTGATTCGAGTCCACTCGACAAGGTTGGTTGTAGCTACATTTGGGGAGATTGGAAAGGGACCAGCCTTTAGTCGTGCTCCTAACCCATTTTGAGCTCACTAAACGAGGTTCGATAGAAGTTGTGTTGAAGGCCGGCAAGAGGCGTTGCCGAAATCATTGCTCACAAAAGAGTATTGAAGGCTCGTCCTTCAGTATGTCTAAGTACATGTACAAGTATCCAGCATGCTCTTTTTTCAAAATTACATCGACAAACAAGTGCAAGTCATACGAGTATCCACACGGATGAAGGATTAAATAAAATTGATTCAAATTTGGCAAGTGCCTACATTTTATTAATTTAAAAAGATAAGTACACTGCAATGCCTTCCTTGTCCCTCTCCTCCTAGGAGTTACATTGAGAAGGAAAGGGGACAAAAGGAGCAACTGGGCAGAAGCCCAGCCTGACACCGTCAGGACTAGAAGGACACAGCCTGACAAGATCGGGAGGGCGCCTCCCTGGCAAGGAATAAGAGGTGGAAGACGGGGAGAGCGGCTAGGCGATGCTCTGGTCACCTCTGCTAGGACTAGAGGGACGCGGCTCAGCTGGGACACCGACAAGGAAGACGAAGCCAGAGTCAACGAGCCTGCCGGGGTCCAGCTGGAGGAAGCAGTGACGTCCAGGACAAGCACCCCCGCAAATCGCTCTGCCGGGGTCCAGCTTTCGTCGTCGCTCGAGCTTTCCATGTAGCACCCTAGGCGAGAACCTGAGCACCCGAAGACCTTGATGGATAGCATATCAGACTCCACCAACTTGAAGCAGAGGACATGCCCTTCCGCAAGGTAGTGGGCGCGGGCGAAAGTCTTGCAACCATGCCTGAGAAGCATGACAAAAGGCACGGGGAACTCGACGTTCACCCACACGGCGCCATTGCAGCAGCCGCTCATGCGCAGCCATAGTCCGAGCGGCTGGTCGACCTCCATCACCCTGGCAAAGGGGGGATGGAGCCGTAGGCAGCTACATGGAGGATCGCGCAGCTTGACGATGAACTCCAGCATCGTGTCCCTTGCATGTCCTTCTATTAGTGTTGGAGCAGTTGGAGGAGGAATGTCGAGCGCACCGCTCCATCCACCTCGGCCACGGATGCTGCGTCGACCCCGTCGACACCCCGGAGCTCCACCTCATGCACTAGATCCAGCCTCTGGAGCTGCAGTGGAGGCATGACCAGGATGTCGAAGAGAAGCTCCCATCGCTACGGTCGAAGCACGAGTTCAGCATCTTCCTCTGGCCATGGTGGATGTAGAAGTAAGGTTCGGGAAGGGAGAAATGGTGGATTAGCATCGCCACCCCCTCATGCTTCCTTTTATAGTGGGGACAAGGTGGAGCGGGCTCTCCACCATTCTGGGGAAACCGCCCCACTCTCCCAATCTAGCCCTCTATGCCCCCTGATGGCGTCCAGATTAATCGGTCATCCCACTACACCAATCCAGGGCGCTGCATATTCTGCCAAGGCACATGTTCCCGTGCCTTGTGCGTCCACCACCAACCCCGTGCAATGCATGCGGCACGCGTGGCGGAAATGACATGCGTAGTGCATGAGCTTAAGGTAAAATAGCAATTGCGCCAGTTCACACGCGGACGCCCTAATGGATTCCCGTGGACGTGGACGTCCCTGGTTTACAACATGAATGACACTTGTTGTCTGAGTGTGAATATACCATGGGACCCTTGGGAGCTGATTCAAGTCCAGGTTAATGAAGAATCTACGAAGATCTAAAAAACGCAGCACCAAACCCGGCAAGACTAATATGTATGCCTACGCATTTGATGGGCCTACCCCAATGATGCCCGGCGGCATCTCTGGACAAGGCCCGGGGGCTCCTATCGGTGCAACAAACATTTGTGTTTGCCTCCCAGACTTGTGCATAGGCATGCGGCAGATCATCCCTCCAGTATCAATGCTTAACACGGGATAATCCAAAGAAACTGCTCTTCATGAGAAAAAGGAGCGCATTAAGACGACCAAGACAACCAGAGAAGCCCCCAGGAAGATCTCCCCCTACCGAGTAGGCAAGTCTAGAAGGGCCGAGAGTGTGCTTGGGACGAGGCCAAGCCGCCCCGGCAAGATATCTGGGGCCATCAGGACTAAAACAAAACCACAAGACAAGAGCCCAGTATGCTCCGTGCCGGCATGCCTCTGCCAAGACGCCACCGCTCCACCTCATTGCACACCAGTCACTAATCAGTGCAGTGTCAAGCTCTTGAGCGGCTAGGAGGATCATATCGAGCACGTGGCAACCTATGGGACAAGAGATTACCTTTAATGACACCCATCCCAGAGGTGTGTCATGGAAATAAGTGGTTGTTAGGCAAGCGGTGGAGAAACCTTGTCGGGGGCTACCTCTCCATAAGACACCTAGCAGTGCATTTAATGCACTTTATCTCAACTGCCAGAGTTAGGTATGATAGCACTATTAGCTATCTATTCATACTATAATGACTGTTTCGCCATTATGGTTACCCCTTAAGTTATAAAAGGAGGCCCAAGGCAACCTAGCAAGGGGTTCGAACTTTTGGACCCTCAATACTTGTACGCGCATAGATGCTCTCCTTGAGGCATCCTTGCCGGGCTTGAGAGCTTGGTGTCGGTGTGTTCCTCCAAATCAAACCACCAAAGCAGGAGTAGGGTTTTACACTGCCAAGCAGCCCGAACCTAGGTAAAAGAGAGTTGTCCCCCGTTGCGCTTCCCTTCTGCCTCTGCTCTTTGTGCAATGTGAGCAAAATATCTAAGTATTCGCTTCACCACGAGGTGACACCTTTGGTGCTGCCTGGAATCGGGCACACATGCAAACCCTAAGCATTATATCTTTCCTAGATGCATGTAAGTACAATAAATACCCAATTATGGAGCGGTATACCTTTTGATTGAACTATTTACCATTGTCGTCGGAGCCCAGTTGACCTTTGGCTAGCATTGGCATCGTGTAGCCTTTGCAATCTTGCATTCCAAACTTCTTTAGGAAATCTTTGAGGTATTTTTTTTTGAGAAATGAAGATAACATTGCTTTGTTGACGAATTTGAAGACAAAGAAAGAATTTAAGTTCCCCCATCATGGACATCTGATATTGCTCTTTCATCATATGACTGAATTCGTCACTGTAACTTTTGTCAGTGCAACCGAGGATAATGTCATCCACATAGATTTTTCATACAAACAGTTCTCCATCATATATCTTCATAAAGAGTGCCAGGTCTAGAGAACTAGGTTTGAAGCCTTTGCTCTTTAGGAATCCTTTGAGTGTGTCATACCAAGCTCGAGGTGCTTGTTTGAGGCCATATAGTGCCTTGTTGAGCTTGTAGACCATGTCAGGATGCTTGGGATTTTGAAAGGCAGGTGGTTGAGCTACATATACTTCTTCTTCACGTTTGCCATTGAGGAAAGCGCTCTTCACATCCATTTTATACAAAAAGGATGTCAATGTGGTTAGCATAGGCTAGCAGCATGCGTATGGCTTAAAGTTGAACCATATGAGCAAAGGTTTCATCGAAGTCAATTCCCTCTACTTGTGTGTAACCTTGAGCAAAGAGACGAGCTTTGTTTCTAATGACTTGACCATGTTCATCTTGTTTGTCGCGATAGATCCATTTGGTGCTAATGATATTGTGCTTGCGAGGATCAGGACGCTTAACTAGCTCCCAGACATTACTGAGCTCAAATTCTTGAAGCTCTTCTTGCATAGCTTGAATCCATTCTGGTTCCATAAAGGCTTCTACAACTTTCCTGGGTTTGGATATGGAGACGAATGCAAAGTGCCCACATAAGTTAGCTAGTTGCGTAGCTCTTAATTGAGTAAGTGGACCAGGTAAATTAATGTTATCGATTATCTTGTCAATCTGAACTTCATTAGCCACTCGAGGATGAAAGGGTGAAGACTTTGCTGATGCTGATCATTGTCTTCATCTTTAGCATTGTCTTCAGACTCGGCACTGTCTTTAGGCTGAACAGGGGTTGGAATCACTACCTCTTCATCCCCTTGTTCCTCAGTGGGTATGATGTCAGACGGATCGAGATCTTTGACGTCAGGACATTCTTGGATCATCAGTGATAGCTGATACGTCTCCATCATATCTACTTTTCCTAACGCTTTTCCTCTTGTTTTGGACTCTAATTTGCATTATTTGAATGAAAATAACCCAGATTTTATCACCATTATATCTATATTCTAGATCCGATCTTGCAAGTTATAGTCACCTAATACGTGTTATGATCTGGCAACCCCAGAGTGACAATAGTCGGGACACTTCCCGGTGATGACCGTAGTTTGAGGAGTTCATGTATTCACCGTGTGTTACTGCTTTGTTCTAGTTCTCTATTAAAAGGAGGCCTTAATATCCCTTAGTTTCCAATAGGACCCCGCTGCCACGGGAGGGTAGGACAAAAGGTGTCATGCAAGTTCTTTCCATAAGCATGTATGACTATTTACGGAATGCATGCCTACATTATATTTACGAACTGGAGCTAGTGTCGTATCGCCCTAGGTTATGACTATTATGTGATGAATATCATTCAACAAATCGCTGATCTAATGCCTACGATTTTCCTACATATTGATCTTGCTAAGTTACTACTGCTGTTGTTACTATCATCACTGCTACAAAACTATTGCTATCACTATTATTGTTACTGTTGCTGCTACCACTAGTATCAAATCTGTCATATTACTATGCTACTGATCACTTTGCTTCAAATAATTAATCTCAAGATGTGGTTCAATTGACAACTCAACTTCTAATACTTGCAAATATTCTTTGGCTCCCCTTGTGTCGAATCTATAAATTTGGGTTGAATACTCTACCCTCGAAAACTTTTGCGACCCCCTATACTTGTGGGTTATCAAGACCTTTTTTGGCGATGTTGCCAGGGAGTGTAGCTATATTTGTTGGGTCACTTGTGATTATTATCAATTTATCACTATGAAGAATCTGAAGGATGGTAAGACTAATATTTGTCCCTCTAAGATGAGGGGAGGTAAGGAACTGCCATCCAGCTGCGCTTTAGATTCACCTTCTGTTATAAGAAAGCTTGCAACACCACCACATGCTATTAATTCTGATATGTCGCAAGTTATTTATGATGCTACTTCTTCTATGAATTCTATTCATGATGATGCTAGTACCTTGCTCGATGATAATATGCCACCGGGTGAATTTCTTGATGAACAAATTGCTAGAACTAAAGCCATTGAGAATACTGAAACTGATGAAATTGTTGAAACTGATAATCCTCAAACACCTATTAGAACTAGCCCTCCTAGATATGAATTGCCTAAGGTACCGGAAGGTTATGTTAGGAATGAGCAGACAACTAGAGATATTCTAACTTGTAAGGATATAGATGATCTAGAAAAATTATTATGCATGTATAAAGAAAGGACTCTGAATGCTAAAATGAAATGTGATCCTCAGTTTGCTACTTCACCTATCTTTATTGATGATAAGGGTTTTGAATTCTCGGTCGACCCAGAGTTGATTACTTTGGTTGAATCTGATCCTTTCCATGGTTATGAAACTGAAACTGTTGTGGCACATCTTACTAAGTTGAATGATATAGCTACCTTTTTGCTCAGGCTGAGAAAGTTCTCTGTTATTATATTCTCAAATTATTTCCTTTCACATTAAAGGGTGATGCTAAAGCTTGGTACAATACTCTTACTCTAGGTTGTGTACATAGTCCCCATGATATGATTTATTACTTCTCTGAAAAATATGTTCCTACTCATAACAAACAAGCTGCCTTATGGGATATATTTAACTTTGTGCAAATTGAAGAAGAGTGTCTCCCACAAGCTTGGGGGAGGCTTCTCCAATTGCTTAATGCTTTGCCTGATCATCCTCTTGAGAAAAATGAAAACTTGATATCTTCTATAATGGACTAACCGATGAATCTAGGGATTTCCTAGATAGTTGCGCTGGTTGTGTTTTCAGGGGACAAACTATTGGACAAGCTGAAGAATTATTAAATAACATATTGAAAAATTATGATGATTGGACTCCTCCTGAACCACTGCTTAAACCCACTCCGAAGAGAGGGGTATCTTATATCTCAATCCTGAAGATATGCAAGAGGCAAATCAATCTATGAAGGAGAAAGGTATTAAAGCTGAGGATGTCAAAAATTTACCTCCTATTGAAGAAATACATGGGCTTGATACACCACAACCACCTAAGGTGGTGGAGGTAAATTCTCTAATGAAATTCAATGATAATGATAATCCTCACAATATGCACCCTAGCCAATGCCTTTATGAGTTTGAAAATTACATTAGAAAGCAAGATCACTTCAATGCAAATGTTATGAAACTATTGAAATACAATTATGATATGATTGCTCGCTTGAGTGACTTGTTATTTAGAATTTCAAATGATGTTAGAGGTGTGGGAAAGCATGCTTCTATGGTTCAAACTCGGTTAGAACAAGTTGCTAAATCTCAAAGAGAGTTGTTAGATGAAATGGACAATAATATAAACGAGTTTGCTATTAGATTAGCCACTAGAGGAGGTAAGGTGACCCAGGAACCATCTTATCCTGAGGGGCACCCGAAGAGAATTGAACAAGATTCTCAAAGAATTAACACTGATGCACCTAGTCCTTCTAAAAATAAAAAGAAGAAGAAAAATGATAGGACTTTGCATGCCTCTAATGAACCTAAAGTAGAAAAACCTCCTGTTAATGATAATGAAGTTTCTATCTCTGATGCTGAAACTCACTCTGGTAATGAACACTCACCTTATGATAATGAAAAAGATAATGATGAGGTTCATGAAAATACTCAAACAAATGATAAAGAACAAGACAATGATGTTGAGATAGAACAAGGAGTTGATCTTGATAACCCACAACCCAAGAATAAAAGATATGATAAAAGAGACTTTGTTGCTAGAAAACACGGTAAGGAAAGAGAACCATGGGTTCATAAACCTATGCCCTTTCCTCCTAAATCTACTAAAAATAAAGATGCTGAAGAATTTGAATGCTTTGCTAAAATGTTGAGGCCAGTCTTTTTGCGTACTCGCTTGATTGATATCCTGCAAATGCCTCCTTATGCAAAGTACATGAAAGACATCATCACCAATAAGAGAAAAATATCGGAAGCTGGAATCTCCACTATGCTTGCTAATTATACTTTTAAAGATGGAGTACCTAAAAAACATGGAGATCTGGGAATACCAACTATACCTTGCTCTATCAAAAAGAATTATGTGAAAACTGCTTTGTGTGATTTAGGAGCTGGTGTTAGTGTTATGCCTTTCTCTTTATATAAAAGATTTTATTTGAATAAACTCACACCTACTGAAATATCTTTGCAAATGGCTGACAAATCAACTGCCATACCTATCGGTATTTGTGAGGACATGCCCGTTGTTGTTGCTAATGTTACTATCTTGACTGACTTTGTTATACTTGAGATGTCCGAGGACGACAACATGTCGATTATCCTTGGGAGACCCTTTTTGAATACTGCAGGGGCTATTGTTGATTGCAATAAAAGCAAGGTCACTTTTCATATCAATGGTAACGAGCATACGGTGTACTTTCCGAAGAAACAATTCCAAGTGAATGGTATTAATGTTATTGAAAAATCTCCGACAATCACTATTGGAAGTTTTCACCTACCTCTACCTACTATTAAAAAGAAATATGAAATGCTTATTGTTGTGGACATTCATATCCCCATTGAGGTAACTTAGGGATTTACGAAAGTTCTTCGGTTTCATGCTAATCGAAAGTGGTTGTTAATAATACTGGATCAACCTTATTAATGGATCATTTTTGAGAGGTATGAAGTCAATGAATTTAGTGAGTACTACCTTCTATACCTACCTTTTGTTTTCTATTTTTATTAGTTAAATAAAATAAAATGCCATGTTTTGTCTGTTCTCTGAATTTTTTGTGCAATTAAAAATGACCCAAAAATAAAGTTGTTAGAATGCCCTGAAAAATTAATACAATTTTTTTCTTAGTATTCAAGAATTTTTGGTGCAAATGACATCAGAGGGAGGTGCACCAGGTAGGCACAACCCACCTGGGTGCACCAGGACCCCAGGCGCGCCCTGGTGGGTTGTGGTCCCCATGTGGCCCCCTGACTTATAACTTCATACCACATCATCACCTACCTCTAGAAAAAAATCACCATTGCTCTCTCTCTCTCTCTCTCTTGTGTTCTTGCCCTCAAACCCATGGATTTCGATCTCTTTGCTCGAAGCTCCATTTCCGAAACTGTTTCGGGGGATTGTTGCTTGGTATGTGACTCCTCTATTTGTCCAATTAGTTATTGCTTTAGTTGTTTGTACTTTGAATAATTAGCTACTCTTGGTGCTGCTGTAGATGAGCTTACATGTTGAATTCTTAGAGTTCTAAGTAGTTTGAACGCTTAATATGGCCTTTATGCATCCCTATGAGTAATTGCTATCAATCTTGTAGAGTTTGTTTGGAAACATTTTGTGGACTAAAAATTTCAGAATTTTGTTCATAGGAAAAAGATGAGTATCTTTAGGAAGTTTGCTTCCAAGAAGAACTCCAAGGGAGTCATTGGGGAGTCATCTGACAGTGATCTCCATACCCAGAGAATGGTGGAGATATGGTTGTGCGAATGGCCTCACAACCCATTCATGGAAGGGGCCGGAATCCTTTAAGAGTTTGCACAATATGCTGCTAATGCCGGCCTCACCGACTTCATCGCAGCTGAATGTGAACAGTATCATCTCCTCACAAATTCCTTTGTGCAAAGTTATAATTTCCTTCGTAGGAAAAATCCCCCTGTGGTGGAGTTTAATTTATATGCTAAAACCCATCAGATACAATTTACTAAATTTTGTGACATATGCATGATCCCTTTTGACGGGAGTTTAGTAGAGGCTAGACCCGCAGAGTTTGATGGTTTTTACCTCACTCTAACAGTGGGGGATGAGAGAGGGGTGTCGAGTGTCACTGCCACTAGCTTGCACTTTCCTGCTATGCACTATTTTGCCCTATTTATTGTGAAGTGTTTACTTGCTAGAGAAAAGGAAGGTGCGCTCGGTGCTCCGGACTTTGCTGTTTTACGTCGCGCACTTCATGGCGACAACACTTATAGCTTGGGAGCTATTGTGGCACGTCACCTTCACATTAACAGATCCAAGGGCAAAATACATGGTGGTATTTACGCTACTTGTTTAGCGACTCACTTTAACATTCAGATACGCCAGCATGATTATCCTTTGCCCAAGGTTTACCTAGATCGTGCGGCCATGGAACACCACTAGTTTATTGTAGGTGATTACACTAACATTCCTTTTCCTTATAACCTGTTTTTAGTGAAAACACTCATCATATTATTCCATTACCTTCACCTGCTTTGTTTGATCCTATTGCCAGGGGCGGATACAGGATTATGCCCGAGGACATCATCGCTTACCGGAACAACCTAGCTGCAGCATAGGCGGAGCCTCATCAGTGGGATCCTTAGGTGCCAGCTCGTCAGCATTTCAACAAAGGACCCCATGGTTTCTTCAAGTGGCCCTAGACCAAGTTAGGCCAAAATCCTAAGCTTGGGGGAGTATGTATTTCCACCGACATTACATTCATGTTCACACATTTCATTCCAGTTGTCGGTGTTCACACTTTTTCATTGTATCATCCATGCTTAATTTATTTTCTCGCTTTCTCTTGTGTGTTTGAAAAACTTTGAGAAAATCCAAAAATATTTCCTGCTTCTTTTTTATTTTTCTTCCAAGTTTAAATTTCTATAGCACTAAAAAGAAAACTCAAAAAGATTTCCTTGTTCTTCTTTTGCTTGTTGGGAGCTTTCCCGTGTAAATACTTTTTCTCATTTTTGCTTTTCCCTTTTATTTGCTTGTTTAAGAAAAACCAAAAACTCCAAAAATATTTTAGTGTGTTTCTTTGTATTTCTTTTCTTTCTTTTGAGTCACACCGAGGAGAAGACCACGATGAAAATGTTGAGTGGCTCTCATATGCATTATTGTTGATCTAATAAAGAGGCCATATTACCTTGTCTTCTCCTTTTGAATAAAATGTTTGCAGATTCCAGCTTAGTCCATGTCATTCTTGCACTATTATTATTTTCAGACCGTTCGGTCATGCAAGTGAAAGGCAATAATGATGATATCTGATGAACTAGCCATGGCAAAGGGAAACGGGTATGAACTCGACTTGTTCTATTTTTTGTAAATATGTTTAATCTAGTATCCATGATTCAGCCTATTATGATCGAACATGTTTGCAATGATAATTAGAGATTATGGTTTCTCATGCCATGCATAAGTAGGTAGGAGTGGATAATGATTTATCTTAGATGTCAACATTGCGTTAAAATGATTGTGATGCAGTATGATGATATGGTATCCTCCTTCGAATGTTCGAGTGGCTTGACTTGGCACATGCTCATGCATGTAGTTGAATCAAAATCAACATAGCCTCTATGATATTTATGTTCATGATGCTCATATCCTACTCATGCTAGTACCCAATGTTACTTATGCATAATGCATGTTCATGACTGTTGTTGCTCTCTAACTGGCCGCTTCTCAACGTATTTTCTAGCCTTCGCCTGTACTAAGTGGAAATTCTTCTTGTGCATCATAAAACCTTGACCCAAGTTATTCCAGATGAGTCCACCATATTATCTACCTATATGCGGTATTACCCTACCGTCCTAAGTAGATTTGCATGTTCCACCTCTAAAAACTTCAAACAAATATCCTTTTTGTGTGTCTGGATTGTTCATAGAATGACAGGAGGTAGTCGGTATCTTCCATGCTAAGCGGATTAATCTCAAGATGAGTGTTTATTCACTCGTCATTGCACGAGAAAACGGATGGTAATAAGGATTCCCAGTCCCTAATTGCAAAAAGAAAAGAGCTTACAAATAATCAAACAAAAACTCCTACAGAGTCATAACCTTTACTTTACCGCTTGGGAACCACTACTAATGTGTTTAACATGGAAAATATTGATAACTGATGGTCGTGAAGGAAACAAGAAGGGTGCACCTCTCAAAAATTTCATTTACCTATGTTTTGAAAACTTTAGCTCGGGCACCTCTGCAAATCACTGCCTCCCTCTGCGAAGGGACTATATATTTACTTTTATGTTGTGTCATCACCTCCTAAAATAAGCGCCAGAACCTGAGAGCACTGCTGTCATTCTTATGCATTGTGTGTAGCTAATGTTGAGTGCATCATGACTGGATCCTTTCTACCATGAATTACAATGTTTAGTCGATGCTTGAAGTTTGGAGGTGCTCTCCATTTATGTTTTGCGGTCTCGGAAAGGGCTAGCGACATACCACTATTGTCATATTATATCATGGTTGTTTTGACAACGTGTTGTTGTTTGAGATGTCTTATTATTGCTCGCTAGCTGATTATGTCATTGATATGAGTTAATATAATTGTTAAGAGTTATTGTCGGCATGGTTAGTAATAATCTTGGCTGAAAACCTGGGTGTTATTTAAGCTTATTTATGCAAACAATAGAAAAAGAGTTCATAAAAGTTTTTATTTTTTACTTTCAGTTTATCAACTAAATTGCTTGAGGACAAGCAAAGGTTTAAGCTTGGCGGAGTTGATACGTCTCCATCGTACCTACTTTCCCTAATGCTATTACTCTTGTTTTGGACTCTAATTTGCATGATTTGAATGAAACTAACCCGGACTAATGTTGTTTTCAGCAGAACTACCATGGTGTTGTTTTTGTGCAGAAATAAAAGTTCTTCGATTGGAACTAAACTCTGCGAGGAATTTTTGTACAATAAAAGAGAATTTCTGGAGCCAAGAACTACCGAAGGGGGGCACCTGGGTGGGCACAACCCACCATGGCGCGCGTGCCCCCCCCCAGGCGCGCCCAGGTGGGTTGTCCCCACCTGGTGGCCCCGCAGACCCTGAAACCGATGCTATAAATCCTATTTTTCTAGAAAAAATCAGTGAGGAAGAATTATCTCGTTTCGCAATACGGAGCCGCCGTCACTTCCTGTCCTCCATCGGGAGGCCAGATCTAGAGTCCGTTTGGGGCTCCGGAGAGGGGGATCTTCCGTCTTCATCATCACCAACCCTCCTCCATTGCCAATTCCATGATGCTCTCCACCGGGAGTGAGTAATTGCTTCGTAGGCTCGCTGGTCGGTAAGGAGTTGGATGAGATTCATAATGTAATCGAGTTAGTTTTGTTGGGGCTTGATCCCTAGTATCCACTATGTGCTGAGATTGACATTGCTATAACTTTGTTATGCTTAATGCTTGACACTTTGGGCCCGGGAGCCATGATTTCGGATCTGAACCCTTTATGTTATCACCATTATATCTATGTTCTAGATCCGATCTTGCAAGTTATAGCCACCTACTACGTGTTATGATCCGGCAACCCCGAAGTGACAATAGTCGGGACACTTCTTGGTGATGACCACAGTTTGAGGAGTTCATGTATTCACCGTGTGTTAATGCTTTGTTCCGGTTCTCTATTAAAAGGAGGCCTTAATATCCCTTAGTTTCCAATAGGACCCCGCTGCCATGGGAGGGTAGGACAAAAGATTTCATGCAAGTTATTTCCATAAGCACGTATGACTATTTACGGAATACATGCCTACATTATATTTAGGAACTGGAGCTAGTGTTGTATCGCCCTAGGTTATGACTGCTATATGATGAATATCATCCAACAAATCGTCAATCCAATGCCTACGATTCTCCTACATATTCATCTTCCTAAGTTACTACTACTGTTGTTACTATCGTCACTGCTACACAACTATTGCTATCACTGTTACTATTACTATTGTTGCTACCACTAGTATCAAATCTATCATATTACTGTGCTACTGATCACTTTGCTGCATATAATTAATCTCCAGGTGTGGTTGAATTGACAAATCAACTTCTAATACTTGCAAATACTCTTTGGCTCCCCTTGTGTCGAATTTATAAATTTGGGTTGAATACTCTACCCTCGAAAACTGTTGCGATCCCCTATACTTGTGGGTTATCAATAGGATGTCAAATGAGTTGTCGAGTGATCTCAATAGATTCTTCACAACTTCATACTTAGTGATCTCAATGGCGCCAAGTGCACGAAGCTCATTTGTGATATCAATAAGATGGTCGAAAGTGGGCTGGACATTCTCATTGTCAGTCCTCTTGATTCGATTGAAGAGATTGCGCAGCCAATCCATTTTTGAGTCTCTCTAAGTAGAGACACCTTCGTTGACCTTGGACAGCCAATCCCAGACAACCTTCACAGATTCCAGTGCACTCACACGGCCATACTACCCTTTGGTCAGATGACCACAGATGATGTTCTTGGCAGTTGAGCCTAGTTGCGCGAACCTCTTGACATCAGCAGCTGTGACACCATCACCGACTTTGGGAATGCCAGTCTTAATGACATACCAGAGGTCATTGTCAATGTCTTCAAGATGCATGCGCATCTTAGTTTTCCAGTATGGGTAATTAGTGTCATCGAAGATGGGGCACGCAGCAGAGACTTTGATTATCCCTGCAGTCTACATAGCTAAAACTCCATGTGGTTAAACCGAATCACACAAAACAAGGGAGCACCTAGCTCTGATGACAATTGGAAGTGCTAGTTATTTACTAGAGTGGTGGGGTGAATAGGCGATTTTTATGGAAGTCTTCAAGACGGGCAATGTCTTCCAAGTAAAACAATCAAATAACACCTACACAATATGCAGCGGAAGATAAACTATGCTAGCCATGCCATAGTCAAGGAAACCGTACAAAGTAAGCACAAAGACAAATAGCAGCTAGGTAGAATGGATTGGAATAGGAAGATAGTATGAAGCCAAATAAGCAATCAGAGTGAATGTCTAAATACAAGAAATCAATCAGAGCAGGCAAGCAATGACTTCACAAAGCAATACAATAAGTAAAGGGGTGAAGTGATAGAACCAGTTGCTTGACGAAGACAAGGATTTGGTAGACTAGTTCCAATTGCTATGACAACTGTACGTCTGGTTAGGGAGGCTGAGATTGAACTCAGAAGACCACGTCTTCACCTTATTCCCCTTGAGCTAAGGTCACTTAGTCCTTGCCCAATCACTTAGGTAAGTCTTCAAGGTGGACTTCCAAACCTTCACAGACTTCGTTCACCGGCGATCCACAATGACTGTTGGATCCTCAGAACATGACACCTAACCGACTGGAAGATCATAGTCTTCAAGTGTAATAAGTCTTTAGATCACGCAGACAGAAAAGACTTCAATGATGCCAAACACTCTTTGGGCTTTGGGTGTTTTCGGTTTTGTCCTTGCAAGTATTCTTCCTCAAAGGCTTCAGAGCTGGGTTGCTCTCAAATGACAAAAGTCGTGTACAAACTCTGAGCAGCCGCCAATTTATGGTGGAGGGGGTGGGCTATTTATAGCCAGGAGGCAACCCGACATGATATGATGTCCAAAATGACCCTGGGTCATTAAGGAACCAACACATGTCCAACGGTTGGATTTTAAACACATGCGACAGCTTTGCTTGGTCTACAAGCAAAGCTGACTTGTCCATCTCAGGATAAGATTTTCTCTCATTGTCTTCACTGGAAGACATGGTATTTGGGTTGAGTATCTCGTCAGTTTTCTGAATTTGTTCACTTGGACCCCACTTGACAGTTCAGTGGTCCCTATGACTCAAGAAAGAAGAAAATGAAACTACCAAAGAAAGTATGTCTTTGCACTCCATTGTCCTCAAGTGAATGTCTTTGGACGTCTTTATCTTCGACGTGAATGTCTTCACGAACCACCATTGTCTCCAATGTCTTCATATATTTTTGGGGGTCATCTTCGACGGGTAAGCTGAATCAATAGGGACTTCTACCTGTGTTTTCCTATGAATCTCACAAACACATTAGTCCCTCAACCAGTTTTGTCATCAATACTCCAAGACCAACTAGGGGTGGCACTAGATGCACCTACATGATGTATTTATAAGGAGGAGAGTTGCACTATGAATTTTCTGCACTGCCCCTGGTGGTACGCATCTGTGTGACGTGTGGCGTGCATACATAGTTTAAACAATGGTGCCACGACCCCACCGCATAGCTGGTATGGCGGGTGGTCGTTCCTGCTTCTCCGGATCCCGGCAAAAAAGATAAGGCGCGTTTTAAATGTTTGTCTCAAAATCTTCGACTAACAAGGAAAAAGTGAAGACAATCGACACGTGTCTATAGAATGCATACAAAGATTTATAGAGTTTTAGGAGAGATAAGCACAGATGGGGTAAGGGTTCGATCACATTCACTTAGTGCGGAAAAAGTAATTTGAAGACATTGCTATAAGTGAATGCTATAGATTATGAAGATAAAAATAGGAAGATAGATTATGAAGATAAATCAATGTTGAAGACAAACCAATTATGAAGATAATACAGTGTATGTGACGCAAACAAAAATCTTCGAGAAAGATTAGTGGTGGCGTGACCCACCGTATAGGAAGTATTAGACCCAGACACGGCTCACAATTATCGTGGCACTCCGAAGTCAAGTTCCACATTAATGTCTTCACACTTAAAGTGTATATCTTCATGAATTGAAGACATGCGTTACTTCAAGGATTGTCATGTTGCACATCTAAGTCATCAATATGCATAAGTGTTAGGATGTGTGTCCATTCACAGGACATTCGAGGATTCCAAGATATTTATCTCACACCGCAACCTGCAAAATCTCTTCTCATCTAAAGGCTTTGTGAAGATATCTGCCAATTGCTCTTCGGTGTTGACCTGAATGATATCAATGTCTTCCTTCAACACATGATATCTGAGAAAAGGATGATGAATCTAAATGTGCTTTGTCTTCTAGTGCTGAACATGATTGTGTGCAATGTTGATGGCGCTTTCATTGTCGTGGTAGAGGGGCACCATATTCTTATTGATGCCATAGTCCTTGAGGGTTTGCTTCATCCAGAGAATCTAAGCGCAGCAAGAACCAGCAGCAATGTATTCAGCTTCAGTAGTAGAGAGTGGCATAGAGTTCTGCTTCTTTGAAGACTAACAGACAAGTGATCGACCAAGAAAATGGTATGTGCTTGATGTAGACTTGAGATCCACCTTGTCACCAGCATAATCAGCATATGAGAATCCAACTAAATCAAACTCTGAGCCATTTGGATACCACAATCCTAGCATTGGGGTGTGAGCCAAATATCGAAGTATGCGCTTCACTGTGACACTACAAAAAAAACACACATCCGTGACATTTTGGGCCGAACGAATTTTTTTGTCATGCTTATGACACTTCTATGATGATAATTGTGACAAAACCCAGCATCATCATAGATGTGGTGGGCTCCTACTTTTATGACAAAAAATCATGACAGAAAATGGGCTTTTCGTCCTGCGCGGGCCAAAGACGCAGCTGCATGACATTCTTTGGGTCGTCCATGAAGGAAAAAATCGTGGTAGAAGCGAGGACGAAGAAAATTTTGGGGAGTTCCCGGTTACGGTGGGTGGTAGGGGCCGAGCGATGCATGGAGGTTTGTGCGTTTCTCTCGTACACGTACATGCATGTGTGGGTGGCGTTGGGCCCTAACTGAACCCGAGTGAGGCGTTCGCTTACTGAACCCAAGCGATTGCACTGAAGGCTACTTCTTACTGAACCCGATCGATCTGGCTGTTAACTGAACCCGATCGAGAAATTCCTTCGCTACTGCTGCTAACTGAAGCCGATCGAACCTGCCGCCTCTTGATGAACAGTGAGCATTGTTGTGGGTTGGATGAACAGGACCCCGATCGAGCCGGTTGGGGGTGGATGAACATGACTCTGTGGAGGGCTGGATGAACAGCTGCCAGTGGAGGGCTGGTTGAACAGTAGCCGGTGGAGGGCTGGATGAACAGTAGCCGGTGGAGGGCTGGATGAACAGTAGCCCGTGGAAGGGCGGTTGAACAGGACCCCGTGGAGAGGGCTGGTTGAACAGTAGCCGGTGGGGGAGCAGTGGAGGCTGGCTGAACAGGAGCCCATGGATGAACAGTAGCTGGTGGAGGCAGGAGAGAGACGTCGTGGATGAACAGTCGTAGGTGGAGGCTGGAGGAGGTCAACGGTGGATGAATAGTAGTCCGTGGAGCCCCGTTTTGCGTTACGCCACACCCCTCCCAATGAACGAGACCCCCATTTCGATCGTAGGAGGTCAAAAAGAAGTCTGTTTCCTTCGTTTTGTGGTACACCACACCCCTCCCGATCAACAGGACCCTGTTTCGACCATAGGAGGTTGAAGAGAAGTTCGTTTCCTCTGTTTTGCGGTACGCCAGACCCCTCCCTGTGAACAGGATCCCATTTCGCCCGTAGGCGGTCGAACACAAAGCTGTTTCCTCCGTTCTGCGGTACGCCAGGCCTCGTTTCGGCTATTCTGTCCAAGCCGGTTGGCTCCCGATGAACATGATGCATTCTGTTGCCTCCCGATGAACACGACGACATAGTTTCTCCGTTCCAACCCAGCCGGTTGGCTCCTGATGAGCAGGACGCTGTCGCTGCCTCTCCATGTATAGGAGCCCTGGCCGTACGTATGCGCGAGTAGGCGTTTGAGACCCCGCCTGTATCTAGGTATGTGGCCATATTTACTTTATTGCAACCAGGCTGTATGTACGTGTACACAATATTGACGGGACTGTGTGACATGCTACATCTGCGCCTCTACTATGACACGTGCCCTTCCTTACTCGGCCACGGTTCATCCCTGCGGCCTGCAGACAAACCGATCGACTGGTATGTACATACATGTTCGCGACCAGAATGACAATGCTACGTATGCTTCGACCAGGTGGGTCCCGACTATCAGGGCGGATAAGGACGCACTTCCTTGCGTGCGAAGATATTGCTGGTGGGTCCCAGCTGTCAGGGGGAGAATCATTTTTTTGCCGATAATATGGATGCACTTCCTTTCGTGCGAAGATGTAGCTGGTGGGTCCCAGCAGTTAGCGAGGAAAGGTTTTTTCATGAAATACGGTGGCCCGTCCGGTGGGTCCCTGCTATCAGGTGGAGGAATTATTATTTTACGCGTAATAAGGTTGCACTTCCTTGCTGCAGTCGTGGACCCAGCTATCAGCATCTCCACGTGCAGTACTCTTCTGATGGAAGTCATTCCTTGACCACATTGACCACGCCGCGCCGAGAGCACCAAGGCGGTGGATGACGGTGAAGCCTAGGAAGGGGACGACGCGGAGCTAGGGAAGACGCGGCAGTGGATACCCATGCGGAGAGGAGTACGATGGTTGAATGGTTCGGCTATGGTGTGAGGCTGCCATCGCCGCAGAATAACACGGGTTGTGGGTGAGTTGAGGGATGGCCTAGCCAGAGGTTGGAGTAGGATGGGGCGTTCAGGCCTCCATGACAACAGAGCCGGCCACGGGAGGCAGGAGCAGGCGGCACGACCGGTGCTAGTTTGGGCGGCTGGAACAAGAAGACCAGAGGTTGAAGAAGCACTACGGCCGTTGGATGGACATCGTATGATCACAGGGGCTAGAATCGTTCATATTGACTATGCTGACAAAGTCCTCCTTCCGCGTCAGTAGGCCAACAAGTCAGCTTCCAACTACGGTGGGTCCCAGCTAGTAGGGGGAGTATTCGTTTTTTGTGCGTAATAAGGAGGCACTTCCTTGCGTGCAAAGATATAGCTAGTGGTTCCGAGCTATCAGTGGGGGGTGTTTTTTCGCGAAATACAGAGGCCCTTGCGGTGGATCCCAGTTGCCAGGTGGATGAATCATTATTTTGCGCATAATAAGGAGGCATTTCCTTGCGTGCGGCCGTGGACCCAGCTGTCAGCCTCTTCACGTACAGTCCTCTTCCGATGGATGTCTTGACCACGGCGCGCTGAGAGCACCAGGGCGATGGACGATGGCGAGGCCTAGGAAGGGAACGACACAGAGCCGGGGAAGACTCGATTGTGGTTGCCCACGCGGTGGGGAGTACGAGGGTTTACTAGTTCAGTTGCCGTCGCTGGAAAATAACAGGAGGTGTGGGTGAGTAGAGGAATGGCCTGGCCAGCGATGGAGTAGGGTGGGGCGGTGTGGTGCGGCCTGTGCGGCAGCACAGCCGGCCGCGGGAGGCGGGAGTAGGCATTCCCACCGGCGCTGGTTTGGGTGGCTGGAGCAAGAAGATCAGATATTGAAGAAGCAGCATGGCCGTTGGATTAACATACAACGGTCACTGCTGCTAGAATCGGTTGTGGACTAAGTTGACAAAGTCTTTCGTACACGTCAACCAAGTAGCCCCACAAGCCACCCTCCAAATATGTCCCAAACAGCATACAAGCTGAAGTTTCTAACTAGATTTAAATTAATTTAAAAACTAACATACCTTAATTTAAATCCAATTAAATTTTATCCGTACAAAAACAATGAAATTTAAAATATCAACATCCGAAAGAAAAAAGTATTTTGGAACTAATTTCTTGTTTGCTGTATTTTTCATTTTACAACTCATTTATTATTACTTATAGGCCATTTCTTATTACTTATAGCTCATTTTCTGGCAAGCCTGAATGCATCCCTCCTCGTCTTGAAAGATTTTCGGCCCAGCGGGGCATAGAAAAGCAAGTAGGCCTACGTTGATTATTCTACAAAAAAAACAAAATAGATGGGCTAACCATTTTCAGAAAGGAAAAAAAACTGAGCTAGTCATGTCGTAAACATATATGAAATAAAAGCCTGGTTAGACGGGCCATAGCTCCCACACAACCCAGTTGATACACTTCCCCGTCCTAAAAAACCTGTGCGCGTTGCTGGGCCCCTACTGTCATCCTCACCATGTACAGTCATCTCCTTATTTCTCTCGGTTGTTGGCCATGTTGACAACACCGGAGGGCGGCACCGCGGCGAGCGAACCAAGGCGGAGGACGATGGTGAGGCCTCGGACGGGAATGAACAGGAGTCGGGGAAGATGCGCAGAGTTTTAGGGTGCGATGTGGCCACGATGCGTGCGCGACAGCACAGCTAGCCGTGGGAGGCAGGAGCAGGCGGTTCCGCCGGCGCTGGTTTGGCTTTGGCGGCTGGAGGAAGAAGAGACTGAACAAACACGACAGACGTTGAATGTCAAACCAACTGTCAAGGTTGGCACAATCATATGTTGACTAAGCCGACACCAAGTAGCATAATTTTTAATATACAGGAAGAAAAGAAAGACTGGGCTCGTTCGCGTTATAACATTCCCAAAACTGCGACCGTTCGATCTTGCGTCGCAACTAAAACTACGAGGAAAATGCGTTTGTCTGCCGTCCTCCTCCCAGGGAATGTTCGCCACATAAGTGACTAGCGCCCTTGGTTTTCAACCGAGAGGTCTTGGGTTCGAGTCCCAGGAACTCTCAATTTTGTCCTCTATCCTTCCTCGCAAAAAAAGAAAGAAAATCAAAGACTTGAGAAGGCGTACAGAACAAGCTAGTGTACCAATAAAGAGACGTTGCCGAGTTTTAGAAAAGAGAGACGTGCTCCTGTAGATGGTTCGAATCCTAACCTAGACTATGGCTATATATGGTGCTATGCTACTCTACAAGTAATGAAACTGACATATCCAATGTTCGCTTCTCCTCTTCTCTACTTACTCTGCCTAGCATCAGATGCTCTAGCCGTAGCAACCATGTCCGCTGGCTACTCGTCCACCTGCTCTTCAGCTGGCAACAACCACATATGCGCCAAGTCGCCACCCGTACCATCGCATGTGGGTTTCATCACACCCCCGCTAGCACACGCACCGCAGCCGGTTGCTCATCGCAACCCATTGCCTTTGGTGTGGTGCCACTGTTGCAAATCATGCAGAGTCATCGATCGCGTCTCAACCACAATCCTCAACTGATAGAGGCTAAGGTGTCCCGATGTTTCGATGAGATGGTGGCTATCATTTTCTGTGGGAGTCGACCTTGACGATCCGACTACGAACGTGCGAGACGTCGTGCCTTAGCAATCGCTAAACCAACTTCTGAGGGTTATTGACCATGCCGGAGCACGATCAACCTGACCACGAGGGTCTGTTTCCTGTGAGCAAACGAAGAACAAGCAAGAAACTGAGATTGCAATCGGGATATTGCGAATATAAGATGAAAGCTTTATTGATCAAGGTGGGGTTCTGTGACGTCTTGGTCTGGTCGTTGGACACAAACGAAGTACGCGAAGTTGCAGCTATGGCGAACTTTTAATCTAAACAAAACCCAAAGTCTAAACGACGCCCTAAGGGCTGTATATATGGAGGAAGAGGGGGGAATTTCGTGGCCCTTGAGGGTGGGGTCCGAAACCAACCGTAACTCTTGTTTCCCCACACATACGGACTCTAAAAATAGCCTATACTTAAGTATTTCGAAATTACATGGGCCTGGCATATTAATAAGGTGACGCAGCACCTAGAATAGCCTATGGACGAATATTATGAAGTGGCATCTTGTATATTTCGTCCAAGGCTTCATGCACTCCTTATGGCGGCTTCAAAGTCCTGAAATCATCACTTGTAACTCCGTTCTTGATCCCCTTGCGCATGCCATCAACTCCATGCGTGTTCTTGCTCCAATGTACATCCTTCTCCAAGCTAGGCCCTTCATTTGTAAGCAAAACAAATGTATCCAATTTAGGCAGCATCATAATCTCATGAACATTAGAATCATTACCAAGAAACAAAAGTACATGGTAATTTAATTGGCGTGCGCGAGCTCTAGTAATTGGTCCAGTATATGTAACAGTAGGGGCTGTGAGTGTAACAATGGTATTGATGTCCTCATCATCCTCCCCTTCTTGAAATGAAGTCGTCCTCGACGGAAGCGCATCTTCCTCACCCAAATAAGGCTTCAAATCTGCAATGTTAAAAGTGGGACTAACCCCAAAATCTACAGGTAGCTCAAGTTTATATGCATTATCATTTATTTTCTCTAACACCTTAAAAGGACCATCAGCACGTGGCATTAGCTTTGATTTGCGCAGATTAGGAAATCTATCTTTACGCAAATGTAACCAAACAAGATCTCCAGGCGCAAACACAACATGTTTTCTACCCTTATCTCCAGCAAGTTTATATTTAGCATTCATACGCTCAATGTTTTCCTTAGTTAACTCATGCATTTTTAAAATCAATTCAGAACGTTCTTTAGCATCAAAATTAACCTTCTCTGAAGATGGAAGAGGCAACAAATCAATAGGTGCACGAGGTAGGAAACCATACACAATTTCAAAAGGGCACATCTTAGTAGTAGAATGCAATGAGCGATTATAAGCAAATTCAATATGAGGCAAGCATTATTCCCACATTTTCTTGTTATTCTTCAAAACAGCCCTAAGCATAGTAGACAATGTTCTATTGACTACTTCAGTTTGTCCATCAGTTTGGGGGTGACAAGTAGTACTAAAAAGCAGCTTAGTCCCCAACTTAGCCTATAAACATCTCCAAAAGTGGCTAAGAAATTTAGTATCACGATCTGAAACAATAGTATTTGGCACACCATGTAAGCAAATAATTTCACGAAAGAACAAATCAGCAACATTAACAGCATCATCGCTTTTATGACATGGTATAAAGTGTGCCATTTTCGAGAACCTATCCACGACAACAAATATGCTATCCCTCCCCTTCTTTGTTCGAGGTAAACCTAAAACAAAGTCCATAGATATATCCTCCCAAGGAACACTAGGTACTGGCAAAGGCATATATAAACCATGAGGATTGAGTCGTGACTTAGCTCTTTGACATGTAGTGCAGCGAGCAACAAAATGCTCAACATCCCGTCTCATCTTTGGCCAAAAGAAATGTGTAGCAAGTATATCCTCCGTCTTCTTGACGCCAAAGTGTCCCATTAATCCTCCTCCATGCGCCTCCTGCAACAACAAAAGACGAACGGAGCTAGCTGGAATGCATAGCTTGTTAGCACGAAACACAAATCCATCGTTAAGAATGAACTTGTTCCAAGTTCTCCCTTCCTTACAATTCTGCAATACATCTTTAAATTCAGCATCATGAACATATTGATCTTTGATGGTCTCCAAACCAAATATTTTAAAGTCAAGTTTTCAAAGCATAGTATAACGACAAGACAAGGCATCAGCAATAACATTTTCTTTACCCTTCTTGTGTTTAATTACATAAGGGAAAGTCTCAATGAATTCAACCCATTTAGCATGTCTACGGTTCAGTTTTGCTTGACTTTTAATGTGTTTCAAAGATTCATGATCAGAATGTATAACAAATTCCTTGGGCCATAAATTATGTTGCCATGTTTCTAAGGTCCGAACAAGAGCATATAATTCTTTATCATAAGTAGAATAGTTCAGACTAGGCCCACTCAATTTTTCAGAAAAGTATGCAACAGGTTTTCCATCTTGTAATAACACACCTCCTAATCCAATTCCACTAGCATCACATTCAAGCTCAAAAGTCTTATTGAAATTAGGAAGTTGGAGTAAAGGAGTATGTGTCAACTTATCTTTCAAAACCGTGAAGGCTTCTTCCTGTGCGGTACCCCAAACAAAAGGCACATCCTTCTTTGTAAGCTCGTTGAGAGGTGCAGCAATGGTGCTGAAATCTCTCACAAAACGCCTATAGAAACCAGCGAGGCCAAGGAAACTCCTCACTTGTGTGACCGTTTTGGGCTGCGGCCAACTCTCAATAGCTTCAATTTTGGCTTTATCAACTTCAATTCCCTGTGGAGTAACAACATAGCCAAGAAAAGATACTCGGTCGGTGCAAAAGGTGCACTTTCCAAGGTTTCCAAACAAACATGCATCACGTAGAGCAATAAAAACAGCACGTAAATGTTCCAAATGTTCCTCCAAAGATTTGCTATAAATCAATATGTCATCAAAGTAAACTACCACAAATCGTCCAATGAAAGCACGTAAAACTTCGTTCATTAACCTCATGAAAGTACTAGGTGCATTAGTTAACCCAAAAGGCATGACTAACCACTCATATAATCCAAACTTAGTTTTAAATGCTGTTTTCCATTCATCACCCAATTTCATACGAATTTGATGGTATCCACTACGCAAATCAACTTTGGAGAATATTGTAGAGCCACTCAATTCATCAAGCATATCATCTAGCCTAGGAATATGATGACGATAACGAATAGTAATATTATTAATGCCTCTACAATCAACGCACATACGCGATGTACCATCCTTTTTCGGCACTAAAATGATAGGAACAACACAAGGACTAAGGGATTCGCGTATATAACCTTTGTCGAGCAGTTCTTGTACTTGACGCATAATCTCCTTCGTCTCCTCTGGATTGGTACGGTATGGTGCACGGTTGGGTAGCGAAGCACCGGGAATTAAGTCAATTTGATGCTCAATCCCTCGAATAGGTGGTAATCCCGGTGGCACGTCTTGTGGAAAGATGTCAGCGAACTCCTGCAAAATGTTAGTGACAGCAGGGGGCAAAGAGGAAGGCACGTCCTCGAATGAAAATAATGTCTCTTTGCACACAAAAGCATAGCAAACAGATTTGCTGAAATCTAGCTCATCAATATCAGATTTGGTGGCAAGTAAACATGCACTTTTCAATTTAATTTCAGAAACAACAGTAGATGGTTTATTATTAGGCTTCATTTGGTGCTCAAATTCTTTTGCCACAATCTGATTTTCACTCTTATTTGTCTCCTGTTTTGCTTTATTAGCTCTATTAATATCATCTTTCAAAATGGAATCAGGAGTCATAGGAAGCAAAGTAATATTTTTATCGTTATGAACAAGAGTATACTGATTGTTTCTACCATGGTGTACAGAATTTTTATCAAATTGCCATGGTCTACCAAGTAATAAGGAACATGCTTGCATAGGTACCACATCACAATCAACATAATCAGCATATGTAGAGATACTAAAATGCACACGAACAGTACGTGTTACCTTAACCTTGCCGCTGTTGTTGAACCATTGGATGTAGTAAGGATGTGGATGTGGTCTTGTGGTGAGAGATAGCTTCTCCACCATCTCCATGCTAGCCAAGTTATTGCAGCTCCCTCCATCTATGATCACGCGAACAGAACGTTCCTTCACAACTCCCTTTGTATGGAACAAATTATGCCTCTGATTTTGCTCAGCTTGTGTAACCTGGACACTCAAAACACGTTGAGCAACTAAACTTTCATACCTGTCAGCATCTTCAGGAGCCATGTATTGCGTCTCATGATCAGAATCGTCTCCACCGTGTTCGTCACATGTAATAAGAGCCAAAGTCTCCTCATCATAGTCACTAGCGGACTCATACCCACCATCCTCAGTAACAATCATCACGCGCTTAGATGGGCATTCTCTCGCATAATGACCTCCACCCTTGCAACGTCGACAAATAATATCATGTGTTTGCCCTGTTGATGCCATGGATGAAGAAGAGCTCTTTACAGGCCCAGAAGGTGTGCTCTTGGCAGATAGTGGTGATTGTGCCTGCTTTATTCTATCACGGTTGGAGGTGGTAGCCGACGGAGGCGCCGGTGTAGCAGAACGTGTGGAAGTAGATGATGCACGTGGTGTCCATGATGAAGGTCGACCTGCAGAAAAGTTAGTCCGCGCCAATGCCTGTCGATCCTGCACTTCACGTTCAGCTTTACAAGCAAGATGGAATAAACGAGTGATATTAGTATACTCCTTATACTCTAGAATCGTCTGAATCTCTCTATTTAATCCACCCATAAAACGTGCAAGCATAGCTTCATTCTCCTCAACAATACCACATCTAATCATGCCAGTTTGTAATTCCTGATAATATTCTTCTACAGAATTTTTTCCCTGTCTTAAGCGCTGCAATTTTTGAAGTAATTCACGTTGATAATATGGTGGAACCCAACGAGTACGCATAGCAGTTTTCAAAGCAGCCCAAGTAGCCGGAATAGGATATAATCTACAATGCTCAGACCACCAAACACATGCAAAACTAGTGAAAGCACAAACAGCAGCAGGAACACGTCTCTCCTCGGGATATTGTAAACAGGTAAATAGTTGTTCAGTTTCTAACTCCCAAGTAAGATATATATCAGGAACATATCTACCCTCAAATGGTGGAATATTCAATTTTAGTTTAGGGAGATGGTCATGATCTCATACCTGAGGGTGAGCCCTACCATTGCCATTATTTGCATGTGGACGACCTGGTGGTTGCTGTGCTATTGGTGGCACGTAGTTCTGATTTTGATCAACCTCATCCTCATAATATCCCACATAAGCATCCTCCTCCACATCAGCAGTAGGAGCCACAGAAGTATCAACAGCAGCACCAGTAGTTTGGCCCGACTGAAGAGGGACACGGCTCGCTCGGCGGAGGGCTGTTTCCCGACGTGGAGGTAGTCGGTGTTGTTTCTGTTGTTGCAGAGGTGCGGCAGGAGCAGCCGGTGGTGGTGGTGGAAAACGCGAAAGCAATTCAGCAAACTTGTTATCGAGCTTTGTTTCAAACGTCTTCTCCATGCCATCTATCTTCTCCATGGCCTCTTCAAATCTGTTTATCACATCTTGCACCTGTCCACTCATCATTTGCTGAAACGTATCATGAAGCTCCTTGTTCGTCAAGTTCTCCCAGTCAGTCTCGTCGGCTTGTGATCCTGGCATGGTTAGCAGCAATAGAAACACACAAGAATATGATCCTACAGACTACTAACAAGTGGTGGTGGTGGCGGGTCTCACAAATCCGTCAAGCAAATCTCAAATTCTTACCAGTTCTTACCCAGCAGCAGGCGGTGATCGGCAACCGTTGTAGTCAAAAACTCTCAAAAGCTTGGATAGAGCGATTGCCAGGGAGAGTCAAACGCACGACGTAGATGTATGTGGAGCTGGGAAGGGTTATAGTATGGTAGAAAAAAGGGTCAGCAATAATCAATTCAGAGATGCAAAGTTGAATAAACGCTCAACGATGGTACTGTGCTGGTCCTAGGCTAGACCATGCTAGAGACGCGAGCCTAGAACACTAACAAAATCACGACGCTGCACGTAAATATGGGAAAAGCACACTCTGGAACTTTTTTTTTCGCTCTTTTTTTTGCGCTCCTTTTTTTTGCGCTCTTTTATTTGCGAAAAATCACTATAATGGCGAGTGTCTCAAAACTCTTCCCTCGTCAAACTGATAGGATGGGCACGAAAAAAAAAATTTCACTTTTTTTTTCGGAAATCAGGGCAGCGACGATGAAAAAGTGCGACAAAAAATCACTATGATGGCACGTGGCTCAAAAGACTCAGAAAAGCCTAAAAATAGGATAGGGAAAAAAAATTGCCCGTGAAAATTGTGGCCTAAAAACTGCCCGGGGGTCTCCAGACTCTTTTTTTTTCCGAGACCTACGCAGGCAAGGAAACACGAATCGGAATTTAGATTGATCTCAAGAACAAACCTAATATGAGAAGAACTCGGATTGGTGGTGGATATATGGTTGTGGTATATGGCAGCGGTGGTGGTATATGGTAGCGGTGGTGGTATATGGATAGAGATTGGTGGTGGTATATGGATACGGATTGGTGGTGGTATATGGATACGGATTCAGAGCGGTGGCGGACAAGCAAAAGTGGTAGATGGGCGATGATGATGGTGCGGCGGCGGCGTGACAACTTATGACCAGAACTCGAAACTCTAAAAGACTAGACTCTAAGACCAGCAACTTGACACGACGATGCAACCGCAAATTCAACAAAGCAAAAACCCTAAAAAGATTATGCAAAGGCTCAGATTGGTTCGGATATGATGAACTAACCCTAAATTTTTTTGTGTGGCTTTTTTTTTCATGGACTCTAGGTATGAAGAACAGACTCGATCTAATCTACGAAAAACTGTAAAAATCTCACCGAGCAACCTGGAAATCTGATACCACTTGATAGAGGCTAAGGTGTCCCGATGTTTCGATGAGATGGTGGCTATCGTTTTCTGTGGGAGTCGACCTTGACGATCCGACTACGAACGTGCGAGACGTCGCGCCTTAGCAATCGCTAAACCAACTTCCGAGGGTTATTGACCACGCCGGAGCACGATCAACCTAACCACGAGGGTCTGTTTCCTGCGAGCAAACGAAGAACAAGCAAGAAACTGAGATTGCAATCGGGATATTGCGAATATAAGATGAAAGCTTTATTGATCAAGGTGGGGTTCTGTGACGTCTTGGTCTGGTCGTTGGACACAAACGAAGTACGCGAAGTTGCAGCTATGGCGAACTTTTAATCTAAACAAAACCCAAAGTCTAAACGACGCCCTAAGGGCTGTATATATGGAGGAAGAGGGGGGAATTTCGTGGCCCTTGAGGGTGGGGTCCGAAACCAACCCTAACTCTTGTTTCCCCACACATACGGACTCTAAAAATAGCCTATACTTAAGTATTTCGAAATTACATGGGCCTGGCCCATTAATAAGCTGACGCAGCACCTAGAATAACCTATGGACGAATATTATGAAGTGGCATCTTGTATATTTCGTCCAAGGCTTCATGCACTCCTTATGGAGGCTTCAAAGTCCTGAAATCATCACTTGTAACTCCGTTCTTGATCCCCTTGCGCATGCCATCAACTCCATGCGTGTTCTTGCTCCAATGTTCATCCTTCTCCAAGCTAGGCCCTTCATTTGTAAGCAAAACAAATGTATCCAATTTAGGCAGCATCATAATCTCATGAACATTAGAATCATTACCAAGAAACGAAAGTACCTGGTAATTTAATTGGCGTGCGCGAGCTCTAGTAATTGGTCCAGTATATGTAACAGTAGGGGCTGTGGGTGTAACAATGGTATTGATGTCCTCATCATCAACCCTGGCCGAGTCTTCTACAAATGCTCGAATCATGGGGTAATAATATGTTTAAGTGTTGTTCTGCTGCTTTCAGTTGGTCATTTCTTTAATAGTTTGGTTGATGATCTTCCTATTTGATTCATGTAGAACAGGAAGATTCGTGTGATTTGTATTTCTAGGAAGTTGCTGATGTGGGGGAATGCAAGTACGCTGATTATTTAGTTAGCCGAGGAATACCAATACCAACAGGTTGGGGTGTTGGACAAGTAACTAAAGGAACGACAGAAGAGGAAGATGTAGAGAAGAAGGTTAAAGATGCAGTTCCAATGATCATCGCCAAGCAATAGCTGCTAAACGAACTTGATAGCAAGGAGGAGATGAAAGATCTTGTGAAGATAATGGGCAAAATCGATGTGCTCTATAGGATGATTGTCTCTTTATTTGCAGTGTATGTAGCACTTGTGACGTATTCAGTGGCTATGACATGGGCACTTTGCTGAAACTAGCAATGAATGAAACCTGTTTAGCAGGATGGGCGTAGTATTGTGAACATCTAATGATTTCTATTAATGGAAATCGGGGGTGTCCCCTTTTTATCATAAATAAATAGCAGAAGCCCTTTTGCTAATAAATAAATAAATTAGCAGAGGCGCTATCGGGTCAGCTTTGTTCCCATTCGAAGACGTCGAGCAAATTACAGTCCAACAGCAAACTATGTCATCAAATACAAGTTTCACAGCCAAATATGAGTACAACTAAAGAACAATGTCATCATGTTTTAGTCGTCATACGATCACCAAACACAAATCAACATACATATTAAGCGGTGTTCTCACATCAAATTCTAAACAACGAGTTCATCGGGTTTCAGTTGTCATAGCAAACACAATTTCACATAGTAGATAAAAAACGTCTTCCGACAGGCAAATACGACAAAAGAAATCTAATCATCATTCGCAGCAGCAGCTTCAACATCTTTGCCATGTGTATCAGTCTGAATTGTAATTCCAAAAGTATCATCTTCTTCTTCATCCTCAATGTCCTCGAACATTGGCTTCTTATTGATCAGCTCTCATATGTCCACAGCCTGACGTGCAATTGTTTCGCCAACGTCATAGCGTGATCGTTCTCAAAGATATTAGGAACATCTGTGGAATCTTCTACATCAGGAGCAGTGTAAGCATCATCTTGTTGTGCAACATCATTAAACGAATTCCTCTACTCAAACCTTTGCAATACTCTCCTATCATTGCTACGTGCAAATGTGTCTTCCAAGAAAAATATCTTTGTTGCTTGATTTGCCAAAATAAAAGGCTCGAAGGTCTGGTATGCCGCCTTGACATTGATGCATTTGAAATAATCATCAGCTTTGGGTTTTGCGATCCTGGAAAACAGGTTATACCAATGACAACACAAGAGAACCACATATCGATGAACCTCGAAACTAGAGATATACTGCAACTAAACAATGTCTGTTATGTTAGCATACATTTCAATTGTCACTTCACCGTACTTATCCGTGCTCATGATCGCATTATTTTGTTTCTTCCTGCCTTCTTCGCATGGAAGGGTGTTGTAGCACACATCTCTAACAACGCAAGATTCATAATGTCTTACCCGAGTATCAGGACCCATTGCTAGTAAAGGGCATCATCAACTGCCTGCCCATCCTCCCGCAGCTTCTTAACATATGGTTAGAAAATAGACAAGTGGATCATCTTACGTACTTAATATATTAAAAAACTGACAATGCAATTCAAAACTTACATGGCTCTTGAACCATTTCGCAAATCCTGCCACAACCAGCTTGTCAATGTGTCTTGGATTTTGCGAAAGTAACTCCTTTTTGTAGATGCTGCACAACATAGTGATCGTGTCAAACATCTAAATATATAAGAATGTGCTGCAAGTTTAGTAGATTACGATGTATAAGCTGCAGTACTTAGCACTTACTTCATATAAGGTAGTATCTCAGGACCGTTATTCAACACATACCAAACCATTTTGTCCAAACCTTTAGGTTTGCCGTCTTGTCGACTCTTCCTTGTAACTCAAACAGAACAATTGAAAATACTGCGCCCGGGATTGTCTTCACCCACCTCTTTGCTAAGCTAATCAGCAAGTTCAATGTATTTTGAGCAGAATGTCAACGCTTCTGTAGCAATGTAGGCCTCTGCAATGGAACCCTCAGGTCTAGCTATGTTCCTAACATAGCCCTTGAAAGTGCCTAGCTGCCTTTCAATAGGGTACATCCATCCATACTGTACTGGACCTCTAAATAGTGCCTCGTCAGGTAGATGAACAGCCAAATGCACCATCACATCAAAGAAGGCTGGAAGATATTTCCTTTCAAGGTCGCATAGGATAGTTTGTATCTTGTCTCTAAGACGCTCCAAAGCATCTATCTTGATATTTCCACTTTAGAGTTCCCTGAAGAATTGTTCCAACTCTGCAACTGCTCTATATAAGTCATGGCGGCCCAATCCTCTAAGGATAACAGGTAAAACCCTTTGAAGTAGGACGTGACAGTCGTGAGTTTTCGACCCTTGTACCTTATTTCCTATTGCACTGACTCTCCTTTCAGGGTTGGAAGCAAATCCATGTGGGAATCTCACACATGACAGGACCTCGCAGAATTGTTTTTCTTTTTACCTTGTCCAAGACGTACATAGCTGGTGCCATATCCCATGGTTTACATTCATCTTCCACCAGCAAATCCTTTCTGATACCCAGGTGTGTCAAATCAATCCTAGATTTTAAGGTATCTTTCGTCATGACTTCAATATTAAGAAATGTGCCGATAATGCTGTCACATATATTTTTATCGATGTGCATCACATCAAGATTATGCCACAGACCCAAATCTTTCGAATACTCCAAGTCCCACAAAGTGGACCTGCGGTTAAACAATAATCCCACTACCAATATCAAGATGGTTTCCAGGTGTAATATGCATGACTTTCTCTAATTTTGTCGGATTCCGGGTTCCGGCAGACCCTTGAGGTTCGAACACTGGGGTGCGCGCGGAGATCTCGCTTCCTACCTACCTGCACCCCTCCGCCTCGCTGAGATCTAAACTATGGAAAGAATAACGCGAGTGACACGAGGTTTATACTGGTTCGGGCCACCGTTGTGGTGTAATACCCTACTCCAGTGTGTGGTGTGGTGGATTGCCTCTTGGGCTGATGATGATGAACAGTACAAGGAAGAACAGCCTCGCGAGGGTCTGTTCTTGGCTGGGGCGATGAATTGCTGGGAGGAGTTCAGCCACCTTTCTCTCTCTCTCTCTCTCTCTAATCGAACCCCTCTCTGAAGAACCCCCTCTCTCAAAAACCCCCTCTCTAAAGAACCTCCTCTCTAAAAAACCCCTCTCTAAAAACCCCCTCTCTAAAAAACCCCCCTTTGCTCTGTGGGTGGATGGTCCTATTTATAGAGGCCCTGGTCCTCTTCCCAAATATCGAGCAGGAAGGGAGCCAACAATGGCGGGCTAATTTGAAAGGGGACAGCTAGTACCAGCTATCCTGACAAAAGTAGTCTTCGCCTGCACAAAGCTCTGGTAATGACGCCGTCTTGGGCTCCACGATGACCTCCGTCTTGCAGTCCTTCCGGTCATGGTCTTGTTGCACCGAAATGGCAACCTTTGCCTGATGCCTCGGTACTCCGCGGCTGCGCTTGCCCCCTTTGCACCAAAGAGGAAAGGAGGACACTGCGCGGGCTGGCACCCGCCTGGCGCCCTTGGTTGTCATGGCTTGCGTCACAGGCACCTCGTGAGGTACCCTGCCTTGGTCTCTCCGCCTCCTCGCGACCCAGCCTGATGAGGCCGTGCCTGAGGGAGCTCCGCGTCGTCCGCCCCGCGAGGCCTGGCCCCTCGCGAGGGTCTTGGGTTTGTGTTGGTGAAGATGGGCCGTGCTGGGCCCCCCTTTGAGCCACGCCGCAGGCAGGCAAGTCTGGGGACCCCCGTTCCCAGAACACCGACAGTAGCCCCCGGGCCCAAGGCGCGCCCAGACTTGGCCGTGCAGGGAGGCGGAAGGGCAAGAGCGAAGCGTCGCGGGCCCTAACAGCCTTCGGCCTTGGGCGCCAGGTGGCGGTTGATTGGACGTGGGCTCCTCCACTTCCCCATGGCGCCTCGGCAACTGCACAGATTGGACAAGTCCCTGCATGCAAAGTGGGTCATGATTACCTGCAATCATGGAGGGCGACGGTTGGCCTTCGCCGGCTATAAGTACGGAATGGCGCGCACCCTTCCAGTCCATCCCTTCTTGCTTCTCCTTCTTCCCGATCCTTGTCCGTCTTGCTGCGATGGCTCCGATCCGCCGGTTCTCGACGGTAGAGAAGGGAAAGGCTCCCCGAGAGGAACCAGACCCACTCCCGCCAAAGAAACGGCTCGTCCCCCGTGGCCCGGACGAGGGGGCCATTCAGGTGGTGTCGAGGCCTTGGTGCAAGCGAGCGCCGCCGGGGTTCCCGCTTCCATTGTACGCCCACATAGAGGGCCCTGAAGGAGCTGATGCTGACCACCACGGGCGGCGCCGCCGTCGCCGCCGACGGGTTATGAAGGTGTGGGTCGTTCCCCCTAGGGTCCACACCGAGGGCTCCTCCCGAGAGTTCGTGCTCCACGTCACCATTACTCTTTAGTCTTCGATTCGCCTTCCTCCCTTCTTCGCCTCCATCATCCCGCAGGGGGAGCCCCTGGAGCTCTGGCTACAGCACGCCAGCTGCAGCACCCTCGCGACCGAGGCAGAGGTCGGGGTCGTTGCCCCGGGCGAGGTCTTCATGACTCGGGGCTGGAGAGAGATCGCCCGGGTTTGCAGGACAAGGGGCATCTTCGCGATCCACTTGGATTACGATGGTGCTTCGGTGATGCTCTTCAAGGTCTTTGATGTGAGCGGGCGCCGGCTGGAGTGCTCCCCCAGGAGAGGTGGCCGGGGCCCTGCTGCAGCGAGGACTGGGCCCACCAACCGCTCCCTTGGCGGCTCCTCAGGCGGTGGAGGCGTCGGAGGTTCCAGCGAATCTGGCGAGTTCTTCGCGACTCCAGAGACGAGCGACGACAGCTACGAGCCCCCGAGCCGGCTCTGCTCCTAGAGCAAGGCGGGCTCGTCAGGCCACCGCCGTCTCTGATCTGGATGGGGTTGGCATCGGTGCTTGACAGCCCACTGTTGATGATGGCGTCTTCTGCTGGGGCGCGCGTAGTTAGTGTCCCTTTAGGATTTGTTCCCTGCGAGGAATCAAAAACGCGTCCCGTGGGGGCTTGTAAGGTGCCTGTGATCCTGTTTTGTTAATATAACCCTTGTCGTAGAATTGTGCGAGTTGCTCATTCCATCTTAGCTTAGTCCTTCCTTTCAAACCTCAAGAGGGCTTGGTGCTCTGTGCCGACAGGTCCCAGTCCCAAGGCGGCTTCAGCCGTCGCTGGTATGCCAGGTCGCGATGCCGTGGTCAAGGCCAGGAGGTGAGCGACCCGGAGTCCAGTAAGAGCCCCTGAGTCGCGATGCTCAGGAGGTCCCCTTTGGCGCCCAAGCAGCCGTCGTTTGGTGAGAAAGGAGAGCGGCGTCGCTAGCACGGGACAACATTAGGTGCGGGGATGGTGCCACGGTAGCTGGCGCTTCCGGGTGATGACTTATCTCGAGAATCAGGGGCCGCTCTCTGGTGTGTCGCCGGGTCCGTGCATCGGCAGGTGCGAGGTTGCCCGGCGAGGTCCTCGTGTGTCTCTCCCCTCTCGCCTTTGCTCCCCTTTCTGCTCTACGTCCTTGGGTCCCGGCCCTCGAGCGAGTCTCAGTCGTCGCTGGTATGCCAGGTCACGATGCCGTGGTCAAGGCCAGAGGGTGAGGGCTGGAGAGCCAGTAGGAGCCCTGAGTCGCGATGCTCAGGCACCCCCCTTTAACGTGCAAGTGGTTCGCGCGGACGAGAGTGGAGGAGACACCGCAAGGGTCTCGCCTGACGCAGCTCCTTTAAGAGATCCTGTAGACCCATCATAGAAAAAACATGAGGGGTTGCCATGACAATTGACAGTCAGCCGTTGGTTGCTTCCGAGGGGTAGTGAGGCACTGAAGGCTTGACGAGGTGACGCTATGCGGGGCTGCCGCGGCCAGAGCTCAGCCATCCGGGTTTGTCAGCGTTGCAGGGACGGACCCATGCGCAAGCGTCGTGCCGTTTGGGAGCAGCTCTGTTAGTTGGCGTCAGCTGAGCAGGCAACTAGGTAAAACACATTAGCCGCGAAGGAGTGGATTCGTTCAAATAGATGCTGGGAAGGCGGACATCACTGGGACAGGCCCGAGCAACTTGGGGATCATGCAGCCCGAGGGGCGCCCCCAACAAGGTAAGCTAACAACATGAAATAAAAAAGGGATACACGCCGCAGGGACGGACCCACGCGGCCTGGGAATAATGCAGCCTTGGGGGGGCGCTCCCAGCTGGAAATGAAACTCGAAAGATGTCACCTATTGACGTTGAGGACGAAGGAGCGTCGGTGTAGCAGACTCGGTGGGCTGCGGGAGCCGATCCTCACAAGCCCCCAGGCCCAGGGGCCTCGGGAAGCTCCAGAGGCGCTGGCGGCTCCTCGCAGACCATCTCCATCCCCGCCAGGGCTGCGGAACGCCTGGCCTCTCGTGCCTCCGTGATGCCCCTCATGAGGCGCTGGTACGTGGCAGCCGCGTTCGGCAAGCCGTAAGGCATGCGAACGTAGCTGTGGGGTGGGCCTCCGCAGCGCCCCACTCGCGAGGGCCAGAGGCGCTCCCGAGAGGCGACTCGGTTGAGCCCTGGTATGTCGATGCAGATGCGTAGCCCACCATCCTTGCCTGGATGGGGAGCCACTGCTGGTAGGCGGCGGCCGCCTTTCATGACTCTTGACTCCTGTAGCTCCTGAATGGCCTTGCTGACGAACTCCTGAGGGTCTGGATCTCCTTGACTTGCTCCTTCTTGAGGGAAACGTTCTTCGAAACACGCCTCCATGTGGTGCCCAAGCGCCTCCCTCGTGACCCTAGCTAGGTCGGTGGCCCTCCAGGGGAGAGCCCCCGAGCCCTGCCTGAGGAGGGCGCCGGGCGCGCTTTCCTATGCGATGGAAGGAGGTTCCCCCTGGGCAGGCGCGGGCCCAGAGGGGCCTGCCTCCTGAGTGGTCGGGCCGAACGATGTCTTCTTCTTCTTAGGGGCGGTCTCGGGAGGCCTCCTGCCTCCATGATCCGGGTCTTCCAGTGACACGGCCTGAAAGGCTCGTTCCAGGGAACACACCGCGTCCTTCTCTTCACAGGGCACCGTGATGACTCCGCCGCTTCCTGTCATCTTGAGGATGTTGTAGCCGTGGTGAGTTACGGCCATGAATTTGGCCAGCGCTGGGTACCCAAGGATGGCGTTGTATGGCAAGCGAATGTGAGCGACGTCGAAGTCGATGAGCTCGGTGCGGTAGTTGTCACGTGCCCCGAAGGTGACAGGGAGGCGGACCTGCCCAATCGGGACCGTGGAGCCGTCGGTGATATCGGAGAAAGGCTTGGTTGGCTGAAGCTGGCTGTAGGGCACTTGGAGATTGTTGAATGTTTCCACGGACAGGACGTTGAGCCCTGCCCCACCATCGATGAGGGTCTTGGTGACCACCACGTTGCTGACAATTGGGGAACAAAGCATCGGGAGGACTCCGGCTGTAGCCGCACACTTGAGCTGATCTGCTGAGCTGAACGTGATGGCACACGCCGACCAGCTGAGAGGGCGCGTGGCTTAGAGCCTGGGGAGGACTGCATTCACTTCACGGGCGAACTGCTTGAAGATGCGCTGAGAGGCCGGGGCTTGTGCCCCGCCCAGGATGCAGGCGATCGCGCGCGGCTCCTGGAAGCCCCCAGCCACCTCGTCCTGGTGGCGGTCCTCGTTTCTCCTTGGCTGCGGCGGCAGTGGTGGGAGGCCTGCGTTGCCTTGCGGGCGATCCTCGCGAGGCTGATCCCTCTAGTCTCCCTCGCGAGGCGGGTCTTGCCAGCGATCCTCGCGAGGCTGATCGCGCCACCCTTGGCGCGGGCCACACTTGAGCTGATCTGCTTTGTGGGTGGCTGGTCGTATTTATAGAGGCCCTGGTCCTCTTTCCAAATATCGAGCGGAAAGGGAGCCAACAATGGCGGGCTAATTTGAAAGGGGACAGCTAGTACTAGCTATCCTGAAAAAAGTAGTCTTCGCCTGCACAAAGCTCTGGTGATGACACCGTCTTGGGCTCCATGATGACCTCCGTCTTGCAGTCCTTCCGGTCTTGGTCTTGTTGCACCGAAATGGAAACCTTTGCCTGATGCCTCGGTACTCCGCGGCTGCGCTTGCCCCCTTTGCACCAAAGAGGAAAGGAGGACACCGCGCGGGCTGGCACCCGCCTGGCGCCCTTGGTCGTCATGGCTTGCGTCACGGGCATCTCGTGAGGTACCCCGCCTTGGTCTCTCCGCCTCCTCGCGAGCCAGCCTAACGAGGCCGTGTCTGAGGGAGCTCTGCGTCGTCCGCCCGACGAGCCCTGGACCCTTGCGAGGGTCTTGGGTTTGTGTTGGTGAAGATGGGTCACGCTGGGCCCCCCTTTGAGCCATGCCACAGGCCGCAGGCAGGCAAGTCTGGGGACCCCCGTTCCCAGAACGCCGACAAATTTCGCTTGCAACTCATTAATGGTGAGCCTCTTTGGCGTATCACGGTTTTCATGCTTGGAGGCTGACTTCCGTGCCTACTGACGCGGACAGAGGGCTTTGTCAACTTAGTCAGTATGAACGATTCTAGATCCAGTGACCATATGATGTCCATCCAACGGCCATAGTGCTTCTTCAACTTCTGGTCTTCTTGCTCCAGCCGCCCAAACCAGCATCGGTCGTGCCGCCTGCTCCTGCCTCCCGTGGCTGGCTCTGCTACCGCACAGGCCTGACTGCCCCACCCTACACTAACCTCTAGCCAGGCCATCCCTCTACTCATCCACAACCCCTATTATTCTGCGGCGATGGCACCCTCACACCGTAGCCGAACCAGTCAACCCTTGTACTCCCCTTCGCGTGGGCATCCACTGCCACGTCTTCCCCGGCTCTGCGATGTCCCCTTCCTAGGCCTCGCCGTCATCCACCTCCATGGTGTTCTCGATGCAGTGTGGTCAATGTGGTCAAGGAACGACTTCCATCAGAAGAGTACTGTACATGGAGATGCTGATAGCTGGGTCCACGGCTGCAGTAAGGAAGTGCCTCCTTATTACGCGCAAAATAATGATTTCTCCACCTGATAGCAGGGACCCATCGGACGGGCCATCGTATTTCACAAAAAAAACATTTCCCCCTGACTGCTGGGAGCCATCAGCTACATCTTCGCACGCAAGGAAGTGCATCCATATCATGGGCAAAAAATATGATTCTCCCCCTGACAGCTGGGACCCACCAGCTATATCTTCACACGCAAGGAAGTGCCTCCTTACCTCCCTAACATCTGGGACCCACCCGGTCGAACTGTACATAGGGTTGTCTGTCTGTTCATGAATGTGTACGTACATATTGGTCGATCGGTCTGTCTATAGGCTGCAGCGATGAACCGTGGCCAAGTATGGAAGGGCATGTATCATAGTAGAGGCACCGACGTAGCATGTCACGCAGTCCCGTGAATATCATGTACACGTACGTACAACCAGGGTGCAAGAAAGTAAATACCGCCATGTACGTACATACGGGCGGGGTCTCGAACGCCTACTCGTACATACGTACGGCCAGGGCTCGTGTACATGGAGAGGCAGTGGAGAGCAGCGACGGTGTCCTGTTCATCGGCAGCCAACCGGCTGGGTCGGAACGAAGAAACTGGGTCGTGTTCATCGGATGCAATGGAATGTGTCATGTTCATCAGGGAGCCAACCTACTTGCACGGAACTGTCGAAACGAGGCCCGACGTACCGCAGAACAAAGGAAATGGCCTTGTGTTCGACCGCCTACAGTCGAAACAGGATCCTATTCACTAGGAGGGGTCTGGCATACCGCTAAACGGAGGAAATACAGTTCTCATCAACCTCCTATGGTCGAAACGGGGTCCTATTGATCGGGAGGGGTGTGGCGTAACGCAAAACGGAGGAAATGGACTTCTCTTTTACTCCTACGGTCAAAACAGGGGTCCTATTCATTGGGAGGGGTGTGGCATACCGCAAAACGGGAATCCACAGGCTAATGTTCATCCAACGTCGACCTCCTCCAGCCTCCGCCTACGACTGTTCATCCGTGTGTCTCCCTCCTGCCTCCACCAGCTACTATTCATGCATGGGCTCCTGTTCATCCATCCTCCACTGGCTACTATTTAACCAGCCCTCCACGGACTACTATTCATCCAGCCTTCCACCGGCAACTGTTCAACCAGCCCTCCATGGTGTCATGTTCATCCATCCCCAACGGGCTCGACCGAGGTCCTGTTCATCCAGCGGCAATGCCCTCTACTACCACGGGGTCCTGTTCATCCAACCCCCACCGGGAACTATTCATCCAACCCCCAACAACGCTCACTGTTCATCAAGAGGCAGCAGGTTCGATCGGCTTTAGTTAGCACCAGTAGCGAAGGAATCGCTCGATTAGGTTTAGTTAACAGCCAGGGATCAATCGATTGCTCAGGTTCAGTAATGCGTAGCCAGTGCAATCGCTCGGGTTCAGTAGGTGAAAACCTCACTCGGGTTCAGTTAGAGCCCAACGCCTCGCACCCACGCGCATATGTGTACGAGAGAAACATGCAATCCCTCCGTGCATCGCTCGGCCCCGACCAGCTACCGTAACCGGGAACTCCTCGATATTTTCCTCGCCCTCACTTCTACCATAGTTTTCCCTATCATGGACGGCCCAAAGAATGCCAGGCAGCTGCGTCTCCGGCCCACCCAAGATGAAAAGCCCATTTTCTATCATGATTTTTTGTCATAGAAGTAGAAGCCCAGCACATCTGTGATGATACTGGGTTTTGTCACAACTATCGTCATAGAAGTGTCATAAGCATGACAGGAAAAAAATTCGTTCGGCCCAAAATGTCACGAATGTGTCTTTTTTTGTAGTGACATGGAATGCGCAAGACTATCGTGTCGGACCTCGACGTCAAGTTCCTAAGTTACTTGTGGAAGACACTGTGCGCCAAGCTTGGAATCAGGCTCTTGTTCTCTTCGGCATACCATCCACAAACCGACGGCCAAATGGAGGTCACGAACCGGACGCTATGCACTCTTCTATGTGTGTTGATCAAGAAGAACATCAAAACGTGGGAAGAGTGCTTACCCATTACCGAGTACGCCTACAACCGTGCAAGACATTTGACTACCGGCAAATCCCCCTTCAAGGTTGTCTATAGCTTCAATCTGTTGTCCCCATTGGAATTCTACCTCTAGCACTACAAGAGCGCATCAACATGGATGCGAGTGCCCGAGCAAGCTATCTCAAGATGGTGCATGAAGATACAAAGCACACCATCGAGCGACGAGTCCAACGCCTTATGACCAAGATCAACATCAACAAGAACCCCATGATATTCATCCGAGGAGATCTTGTGTGGCTACACCTTCGCAAGGAACACTTCCCCAATGAACGCAAGTCCAAGCTTCTACCTCGAGCAAACGGACCCTTCAAGGTGCTAGCACGCTACAACAACAGTGCCTGCAAGATCGATCTCCTACGTGACAAGTACTCCATGTGCGACATCTTCAACATCAAAGATCTCTCTCCCTACCATGGTGATGAGGCTTTTGGTCCGAGGTCGTATCTTTCCCAGGGGGGAGATGATGCGGAGCATCCTACAGTCATCCCCATGGACCTACCTTCATCTCCTACGACGCCACATGGACCTATGACAAGAGCCCGAGCAAGGGCTACCGAAACTAAGGTGAACTCGCTCCTCTCCGAACTACCACTTCCCACATGTGAGCCATGGCTACTACCTTAAGTGGAAACACTATGTGTGATCAGGTAATTGGAGGGAAGCCACGAAGCCACTACATCGAACAAATAAGACGGCGAGGACACCAAGTACAAGAGCCAAGAAGAAGGGCTACCGGAAAAACCCCAGCCACCGGTTGACCGGACCAGGCCATACGTCCGATGCTTGACGCACCACCCAGCCAACTAAAGTCCTAGCATGATAGAGGCGAAGGTGTCCCGATGATTCGATGAGATGGTGGTTATCGTTTTTGGTGGGAGTCGACCTTGACGATCCGACGACAAACGTGCGAGACATCGCGCCTTAGCAATCGCTAAACCAACTTCCGAGGGTTATTGACCACGCCGGAGCACTCTCAACCTGACCACGAGGGTCTGTTTCCTGCGAGCAAATGAAGAACAATCAAGAAACTAAGATTGCAATCTAGATATTGTGAATATAAGAGAAAAGCTTTATTGATCAAGGTGGGGTTCTGTGATGCCTTTGTCTGGTCATTGAGCACAAACAAAGTACGCGAAGTTGCAGCTATGGCGAACTCTAATCTAAACAAAACCCAAAGTTTAAACAATGCCCTAAGGTCTATATATATGGAGGAAGAGGGGGGGGGGATTTCGTGGCCCTTGGAGGCGGGGTCCGAAACCAACCCTATCTCTTGTTTCCCCACACATACGGACTCTAAAAATATCCTATACTTAAGTATTTCGAAAATACATGGGCCTGGCCCAATAATAAGGTGACGCAGCACCTAGAATAGCCTTTGGATGAAATTTATGAAGTGGTATCTTGTATATTTTGTCCAAGGCTTCATGCACCCCTTATGGTGGATTCAAAGTCCTGAAATCATCACTTGTAGCTCCGTTCTTGATCCCCTTGTGCATGCCATCATCTCCAGTGTTCATCCCTCTTATCCATGCCAGGCCCTTCATTTATAAGCAAAACAAATGTATCCAATTTAGGCAGCATCATATTCTCATGAACATTAGAATCATTACCAAGAAACAAAAGTACCTGATAATTTAATTGGCATGTGCGAGTTCTAGTAATTGGTCCAGTATGTATAGCAGCAGGGGCTGTGGGTGTAACAATGGTATTGATGTCCTCATCATCCTCCCCTTCTTGAAACGAAGTCATCCTCGACGGAAGCTCATCTTCCTCACCCAAATAAGGCTTCAAATCTGCAATGTTAAAAGTGGGACTAACCCCAAAATTCGCAGGCAGCTCAAGTGTATATGCATTATCATTTATTTTCTCTAACACCTTATAAAGCACCATCAGCATGTGGCATTAGCTTTGATTTGCGCAAATTAGGTAATCTATCCTTACCGAAATGTAACCAAACAAGATCTCCAGGTGCAAACACAACATGTTTTCTACCCTTATCTCTAGCAATTTTATAATTAGCATTCATACGCTCAATGTTTTCCTTAGTTAACTCATGCATTTTTGAAATCAATTCAGCAGATTCTTTAGCATCATAATTAACCTTCTCCGAAGATGGAAGAGGCAACAAATCAATAGGTGCACGAGGTAGGAAACCATACACAATTTGAAAAGGGCACATCTTAGTAGTAGAATGGATTGAACGATTATAAGCAAATTCAATATGAGGCAAGCATTCTTCCCACATTTTCTTATTATTCTTCAAAACAGCCCTAAGAACAGTAGACAATGTTCTATTGACTACTTCAATTTGTCCATCAGTTTGGGGGTGACTAAGTACTAAAAAGCAGTTTAGTCCCCAACTTAGCCCATAAACATCTCCAAAAGTGGCTAAGAAATTTAGTATCACGATCTGAAACAATAGTATTTGGCACACCATGCAAGCGAATAATTTCACGAAAGAACAAATCAGCAAGATTAACAGCATCATCGCTTTTATGACATGGTATAAAGTGTGCCATTTTCGAGAACCTATCCACGACAACAAATATGCTATCCCTCCACTTCTTTGTTCGAGGTAAACCTAAAACAAAGTCCATATATATATCCTCCCAAGGAACACTAGGTACAGGCAAAGGCATATATAAACCATGAGGATCGAGTTGTGACTTAGCTTTTTGACATGTAGTGCAGCGAGCAACAAATGCTCAACATTCCGTCTCATCTTTGGCCAAAAGAAATGTGTAGCAAGTATGTCCTCCATCTTCTTCATGCCAAAGTGTCCCATTAATCCTCCTCCATGCGTCTCCTACAACAACAAAAGACGAATGGAGCTTGCCGGAATGCATAGCTTGTTAGCACGAAACACAAATCCATCATTAATGACGAACTTGTTCCACGTTCTTCCTTCTCTACAATTTTGCATTACATCTTTAAAATCAGCATCATGCACATATTGATCTTTGATGGTCTGCAAACCAAATATTTTGAAGTCAAGTTGTGAAAGCATAGTATAGCGTCGAGACAATGCATCAGCAATAACATTTTCTATACCCTTCTTCTGTTTAATGACATAAGGGGAAGTCTCAATGAATTCAACCCATTTAGCATGTCTATGATTCAGTTTAGCTTGACTTTTAACATGTTTCAAAGATTCATGATCAGACTGTACAACAAATTCTTTGGGCCGTAAAATGTTTCCATGTTTCTAAAGTCCGAACAAGAGCATATAATTCTTTATCATAAGTAGAATAATTCAGACTAGGCCCACTCAATATTTCAGAAAAGTATACAACAGGTTTGCCATCTTGTAATAACACACCTCCTAATCCAATTCCACTAGCATCACATTCAAGCTCAAAAGTCTTATTAAAATCAGGAAGTTGGAGTAAAGGAGCATGTGTCAACTTACCTTTCAATTCCGTGAAGGCTTCTTCCTATGGGGTACCCCAAACAAAAGGTACATCCTTCTTTGTAAGCTCATTGAGAGGTGCAGCAATGGTGCTGAAATCTCTCACAAAATGCCTATAGAATCCAGCGAGGCCAAGAAAACTCCTCACTTGTGTGACCGTTTTGGGCTGCGGCCAACTTTCAATAGCTTCAATCTTGGCTTTATCAACTTCAATTCCCTGTGGAGTAACAACATAGCCAAGAAAAGATATTCGGTCGGTGCAGAACGTGCACTTCCCAAGGTTACCAAACAAACGTGCATCACGTAGAGCAATAAAAACATCACGTAAATGTTCCAAATGTTCCTCCAAAGATCTGCTATAAATCAGTATATCATCAAAATAGACTACCACAAATCGTCCAATGAAAGCATGTAAAACTTCGTTCATTAATCTCATGAAAGTACTAGGTGAACCAAAAAGGCATGAATAACCACTCATATAATCCAAACATAGTTTTAAATGTTGTTTTCCATTCATCTCCCAATTTCATACAAATTTGATGGTATCCACTATGCAAATCAACTTTCGAGAATATTGTAGAGCCACTCAATTCATCAAGCATGTCGTCTAGCCTAGGAATAGGATGACGATAACGAATAGTAATATTATTAATGCCTCTACAATCAACACACATACGCGACGTACCATCCTTTTTCGACACTAAAATGATAGGAACATCACAAGGACTAAGGGATTTGCGTATATAACCCTTGTCGAGCAGCTCCTGTACTTGACGCATAATCTCCTTCGCCTCCTCTGGATTGGTACGTTATGGCTCACGGTTGGGTAATGATGCACCGGCAATTAAGTCAATTTGATGCTCAATCCCTCGAATAGTTGGTAATCCTGGTGGCACGTCTTGTGGGAAGGCGTCAGCGAACTCCTGCAAAATGTTAGTCACAGCAAGAGGCAAAGAGGAAGGCACATCCTCGAATGAAAATAATGCCTCTTTGCACACAAAAGCATAGCAAACAGATTTGCTAAAATCTAGATCATCAATATTAGAGTTGATGGCAAGTAAACATGCACTTTTCAATTTAATTTCGGATGCAACACTAGATGGTTTATTATTAGGCTTCATTTGTTTCTCAAATTCTTTTGCCACAATCTGATTTTCACTATTATTTTGCTCCTATTTTGCTTTATTTGCTCTATTAATATCATCTTTCAAAATGGAATCAGGAGTCATAGGAAGCAAAGTGCATGGTCTACCAAGTATACTTATTGTTTCTACAATGGTGTATAGAATTTTTATCAAATTGCCATGGTCTACCAAGTAATAAGTAACATGCTTGCATAGGTACCACATCACAATCAACATAATCAGCATATGTAGAGACACTAAAATGCACATGAACGGTACGTGTTACCTTAACCATTTATTGAGTTCTGACCATCAATTCTTGCTAAGAAATACTGAATATTTGAATGATAATCATACAAGAGCATGTTGACTAGTGAATTGTTTCTTTTGCAGAAAAATGCGCAAAGGCACTATAATTGTCAAGTCGGTCTACTATGTGGCTAACGAGAAGAGAGAAGGGCATGAAAGAAGTGAAGAAAGGGACTTGAGCATGAAGGAAAGAAGAAACCGAGGGCCAAAACTCAAGAAAGAAGGGATCTACTTGAGGCAAAAGAAGAAAAGGAGAAGGGCCAAAATTGCAAAGTGGCAGATCAGAGGAGGGGTCAAAATCCCTAGCGGCAGCCGATCCCCATCGGGCTGGCCACATCTCTCTCTCCCTCACCCCTCCGTCTCCACCTCCGGCCGCTGCCGCGGCCAGGCCATCGTGGCGGCGTGCCAACAACACCCCCACCATTACCTCACGCCACCAGCTCCACTTCGCCGCCGTGCCATCCATCCACCACACAACCAGCAGCCTCCATCCACCGCCACACCTCGTGTGCCCGATCTGACGGGCATCTGGTCCTCCGCGCGACTCCACTCCTTCTCCATCTCTCTCTGCTGCCTTTCTTCTCTTACCTCTGCTGCTACCTGTTGTTTCGCCTCGCCTTCCTCAACCTTCCACTGATCCTCCCATCTTCAACCTGCAATTCTTCTACATCCTTCGTCCCTTGCTGTTGTTCCTCTCCTCTTCACCTGCTACGATCTCTCTCTCCCACATCTTTGCTGCTGCCCCTGCTGAACCCTCCACACTGCTGCTGCTCCTTCTTCTTCTCCCAAAACTGCTGCTGCTCCCACTTCCCACGTCCTTATTCCTACTGTTCTTGCGCCATATTGATGCTCCTCTCACGACACTGCATGGCCTAGGCTGAAGCTTTTCTCTGAACTCAAACTAATGTTGCTTCTCTTCTCTCTTTCATTCTTGCAAATTTCTGAAAAGGTGAACCTTGTGTACTATTCTAAACACCCAATTTGTGCCCTTTTTATGTATTTGTTTCTGCTATATATGTGAAACTGTGAGTTGTTAAGCTGATCATTTTCGAGTAGACTTGTACTGCCATATATTGTGAGTCATATATATTTATAAATTCATGCTTGTGGTAAATTATAGTAACCGTGGTGTTGCATATTCGTGATTGTGGTTAATTATAGTATATGCGATGTTGCATATTCGTGATTGTGGTTAATTCTCTGAATTTCCGTAAACATTGAGAAGTGTATGTGCTGTAATGTTCAGATCAGACTAGTACTTGAAGTTGCTATTTGTTCAGTATCGTACTTGTAAGATATAGTGCTTGTTATGTGTGATCAGTGCTAGCTTTGTCCCTTTGCATATATGTTGGTGATGTGAAGGTTCTTTCTCTCGTCACACAATTATGTTTCTTCCCCCTGTTATATGTTAGCAAGTTATATACATGTTCATGTCTTTTCAATTCCCTTTTGTCGGCGGGAACGACACCTTTGGGATCACAAGAATCCCTACTATGGTTAGTGGGGCGCGGCGTCGTGAGAAGAGCAGATCTAACAGGTAGCACACGGTTCGTTTATCCAGCTTCGGGCCGCGAGGATGCGTAAAGCCCTACTCCTACTTTGGTGGATTGTTTATCTATGTTCTTGAGCTAGCTATGGGGCGTGAGCAGCTCCAAAAAGCCGAATCCTTCTCCTGGTCGCCTCAGGCCTCCTTTTATAGAAAAAAGGGGTTGCCACAGTGGCACACAGGAGGTGGAAAAGGTACAGTGATGCGAGGTTATCCCTCGCATTACATGACAAGGCGCATTTAATGCGTCTTGCTTAGGTGTCCTTGCTTTATCGAGGACGGGGGAGAGATCTGTCTCGTCCATCGCCGCTCCTTCTTGTGTCGACACGCACCCTGGCCAGCGATGCCTGCGATGCCACGTAGGTAGGCAGGCAGCTGAGATGGCGCAGTGGTGGGTCTTCACGAAGATCAGCATGCCGCCATGCAGTTGCTGGCCCAGCTGGTTGGGTCGGCAGCTGCATGCATGCGATGGTGGAGGTTTAGTCGGCGTGGGCCTGATGGTGGCCCCGCGGGTGTCCTCGGTAAGGGCCTTGCCGGGGCCCCGGCAAGGGTCTTGCCGGGGTGCCTGCTGTCATCCCCGGCAAGGCGCTTGCCGGGGGCCTTGTGGCCTTCCTCGGCTGGGATCCCACCAAGGGTTGTTGTCTCCTTAGTGCGTACCTGGTCTTGAATGTCTTCACAAAGATCTGCATGTGGCCACGGGGATGTCTCCCGAATCCTTGCCCTTTGGGGGCAGTGGACTCAAGGGTGATGTTCTCCGTAGGCGCGGGACGAGTCGCCGCGGCAAGGGTCTTGCCGGGGCTGCTAGAACTGTCTCCCGGCAAGGATCTTGCTGGGGGAGTCCGCTTCGTCCCCTTTGCTCTTCGTGGTCTTGGCCTTGGCATCATAGTTCTCTAGAGCTTTGGTCTTACCCTGGCTCACCTCCCTTGCCTTGCTTGGTGTGGTGGTGCCCGTGGCTCAGACTTCCCGTGCACAGTTATAGGGGTACAAAAAGTATACCCCTCTTTTTGTACACCGACAGGAGCCCCCGGTCCTGGTCCACACATAAGCGCAACGCGTTGTTGGGCTAGGCCCAAAAACGGTGCGCGGGCAGGCGGGGCGGTTTTTACCGTGGTAAGATTCTTCGCGCGCTGTGCTTCCCACGACTCCCGCGTGTGGCACGGCGTGGGGAGGTGCGTGTGACGTGGGCAGCATGTGTGGGGTTGGTTCCCACAGGCATGCGTCACATCTTAGTAAATGGGCGGTTCGCGCCTTCCCCATAAACGGAGGGAGGCGTGGAGGCGAGGCCCATTTACTGAATGGGGCTGAGGCGCGGTCTTCAAGGCGTCCACTCCCCAAGATCACGGGGTGGGGAGTGGTCGTCTCACCCATTCCCTCGGTTCTGCACGTCCGCCACATGTCTCCCATGCGCCTGGGGTGGCAAACGGTGGAGGCGGGAAACCGGGTCGTCGCTGGTTGGGGCGGCGGGTCGGTCCTGGCTCCCTGCGCCTTTCGTATCTTGATTGGCCGAGCGGGGCGGCCAAGCCCCAACCCCGATCCTTTATAAAGAGCGGGAGGGGGGGATGGCGTCCCGCATTCTTTCATCTTCTTCTTCCTTCAGCTTCTGCTCCTCCCTTCCATCCGTCATGGAGAGAGGGAATCCCGGTCCTTCGACAGTGGCGGCGAGGGTCACCGCTCGACAACGCGTCCCTCCTTCCCCTGCGCCTGCAGTGGCAGAGCCAGCCGTGAGGGGAAGGGGGAGGGGGCGAGGCCGGGGCGCTCGGGGAAGAGGAGGACGGGGCGGCGCACCGGCCTCGCCTCCGCCAGCAGCTCCTTCTCCAATGGAGGGCCATGTTGGGGATGACCCTTGTGAGTTCTTCGTCAAGCTGCGCCGGGCGCCGCGCCGTCGCTTCGTCTCCCGACTCCATTTGCGCGGGAGATGGAGCTGGATCCGCCGGAATCGTTGCAGCTGCACATGAGGGGCTGCGGGATCAGTGGCACGCGGGTCCGCGTCGACTTTCCGCCCCTCACGTGATGTATCTTTGTCGGGGATGGAAGACGTTTGATCATATCCACTGCTTGACGGAGGGGCTAACTCTCCATTTTAAGCTGATGGAGGGTGGCCTTCTCTCCGTCAAGGTCTTCGGGTGCTTTGGGACCCGTGCAAGGTGCTGCGTGGAGAGCTCTTCTGATAGTGAAGACTCCTCCTTGGGCGGGACTGACGAGGAGGACAGCGGCAGCGACGACGAGGGTAGTATGCGGCAGGATGACGGGTACGATTAGGTGTCGGGTGCCGCTCCGTGCGGCACCAGCGACCCCATCATCCGCATCACCGGCTCCCTGAACTTCTCGGGGTCGTCTCCTTGGGCGGCTGGCGTTGGGAGGCTGCGGAGGTGGAAGAGGGCGGGCGGCAAGGCCATCAAGTCAGAGTACGCGGGCACCGACGCCTTCGACGCGTGCCGATGTCCTGCTGCCTCATCTTCGAGCTCTGCTTCCGGTGCCGCCATCACCATCCATCCTTTGGACGGCCACCAAGATGTTCTCTTGGTGTCTTCTGCCACCCGTAGCTTGCCTAGGCGCTCCTTTTGTCCCTTTCGCCTCCTTGACCTGCCTCCTGAGGAGAGGGACAAGAAAGGGATTACAGGCACCTTATCTCTTTTTAGTTTGTAAGCCTTCGGGCCTTTGCTGAATTTAAAACACGTAATCCCGTCATTCATGTTTTTCATTCCCTATGGACTGTACCTAAGTGGAATGTTTTTAATGAAAAAGGGATGCTTGCCGGGTCATTTGTTTGCGGGTGGAACCCATGACAAGGAGTAAATCCTTGATATCTTCAAGATAAACATTTCCTTGCCCGACAACAGGCCTTGCCGTATCCCCACTTCGCTCGACCTTCCTCACGCCTTTGGCGGAGGCAGGGATGAGGCGGGTTCAGGCTCCTTGTTTCATCTTTTCGCTGCCGCGACTACGACCCAACTTGGCCCCAGGAACGAGCCCTAGGGCCTAGAGTTAGGGGAGCACGGTAGCTTAGGGGAAAACAAGGTTTCACATACCTCAGTCCATAATGGAATGCATGATAAGGGATGAAGAACTTATCTGAAGCTGTAGTCCCTGGCAACCCTGGTTTGCCATGGGCGAATCTTTGCTCTTGCAGCCCCCGGCAATACTGGCTTGCTGGGGGCTAGATGCGGGTCTGTTCCTCTTTTTTTCTCTCCCCAAGTGGTTCGGCACGGATATCTGTGTGTCCTGTGAACCAAAGAAGACAAAAGAAAGACAAAGAGATGCACACTCAACCTCTAAGCTAGGGGTTAATCGCCGCTAAGCACTATCAACCCTAACCAAGGACGAGACTCAACCTAGCATGCATGCTATAACTTAGGGTGCCAGCGCTTCATTTACTTATGCTCAGGGTCTGCGCCTGGCTTTGTACAAAGGGTTACATGCATCATCGGCAAGGCTCGTACAAAAGGTGGCTTGCCGGGGGGCCCGGCAAGCCGCGCCTCATGGGTAAAACTTGCGAAGATGCTCAATGTTCCAGGAGGTACTCACCGGAACGACATCTTCGGTCTCCAGGCGGACTGTGCCGGGCTTGGTGACTCGTATTACCCAATAAGGGCCTTCCCACTTTGGCGTCAACTTTTTGGAATTCTTGGCCGATTGAACGCGCCGAAGAACAAGGTCGCCTTCCTCAAAGCTTCGGGCATGGACCTTGCGGCTATGGTAGCGGCGCAAGGCTTGCTGGTAGCGCGCTGCTCTCACAGCCGCCCGAAGACGATCTTCCTCAAGGAGCATTGTGTCATCTTGGTGCAGTTGCTCTTGCTCAAGCTCATCATAAGAGAGTACTCGAGGTGACCCGTATATGAGTTCAGTGGGGAGAACTGCTTCTGCCCCATATACCAGGGCAAAGGGTGTCTGGGCAGTGGCTCGATTTGGCGTCATTCTGATTGACCAAAGAACCGTCGGCAACTCATCAATCCAGTGCCATCCACTCTTGCGCAGCCTGTCAAAGGTCTTTGTCCTTAAGCCTCGCAGTACTTCAGCGTTTGCCCTCTCAGCTTGACCATTGCTTCGTGGGTGAGCAACGGAAGCGAAACAGACTTTGCTACCGAGTTCTTGGGTATATTGCATGAAGGTGCAGCTTGTGAATTGTGTACCATTGTCGGTGATGACCCTGTTGGGTACACCAAAACGGCACACTAGTCCCTTGAAGAATTTCACGGCTGACTGAGCTGTGACCTTCCTCACTGCTTCCGCCTCTGGCCACTTTGTGAACTTGTCGATTGCGACGTACAAGTACTCAAAGCCCCCGACAGCGCGGGGGAAAGGGCCCAGTATGTCGAGCCCCCAGACCGAGAAAGGCCGGGAGAGAGGAATGGTTTGAAGGTCTTGAGCTGGCTGATGAAGTTTCTTTGAATGGAACTGACACGCTTCACACCTAGTGACTAGTGTCGTCGCATCCTGGAGGGCAGTGGGCCAGAAGAAGCCTTGCCGAAATGCCTTGCCGGCAAGGGCTCTTGACCCTATGTGGGACCCACATATGCCTCCATGTATCTCCACCAACAGCCCCACTCCTTCCTCTCGAGGGATACACTTCAATTTCACAGCGTTCGATCTCTTTCTGTACAGGACGTCATCGACGAACTGGTACATAGTAGAGCGACGGGCTACTTTTTCCGCTTCTTCCTGCTCCTCAGGAAGTTCCCCTGTTTGGAAGAATCGGACGGTATGTTGTGCCCACGCTGGAGCCTGGGGCTCGACGGCGAGGACTAAAGGCATTTCCTCCGCTAAAGGAGCGGTTGTCTCGACGGCAAGAGCTTGATGCTCTGTCGGAGCTAGCCGTCCTGTGGCGGGCTCAGTGACTCCGGCAACATCCTTGCCGGCGGCTTCGGGGAGCTCGGCGGGAAAGTACATGCCGGGCACTGATTTTCTCCTCTTGTTCTGCTCTGTTGATGGATCAACGGATGGCTGAGTTAGTCGAAGCACAAAGGCACCTGGTTCCACAGGTAGCTTGAGGGCAGCGCGTTTTGACAGGTAATCGACGATATCATTCTCCGCTCGGGGAACATATTCTGCTTGTATACCGTCAAAACGCTCTTCCAGCTTTCTCACTTCATCGACGTAGGCCTTCATCAACAGGCTCTGGTAATCCTTGTTGACTTGCTTGACGACAAGTTGCGAGTCGCCTCTGACGACGAGTTTCTTGATTCCGAGGTCCGCCGCGATCCTAAGACCGGCAAGCAGCCCTTCGTACTCAGCCATATTGTTTGTTGACACCTCCCTGGGGAAGTGCATCTGGATCACGTACTTGAGGTGCTCTCCGGTGGGCGCGACAAGCAGTACGCCAGCCCCGGCGCCCTGTAAAGAGAAAGCTCCATCAAAGTACATGATCCAGTCGCAACTTGCCTCCTTGCCGGGGAGAGCAGTCTCTTGGGTTTCTTCGTCAGGCGTCGCGGTCCATTCTGCAACGAACTCCGCCGGGACTCGGCTTTGAATTGTCGAGGTACTCTCAAACTTGAGGCCAAAGCTGGACAGTTCCAATGCCCACTCTACGATCCTTCCCGTTGCGTCTGGATTGTGCAATATCCGTTGTAGAGGGAGGCGAGTGACGACAGTGATTTCGTGCGCCTGGAAGTAGTGACGTAGCTTCCTCGAGGCCATAAGAAGGCCGAAGAGCAGTTTCTGCATATAGGAGTACCTCGATCTAGCCCCCTGCAGGAGGGAGCTAACAAAGTAGACCGGGTGCTGCATCTTTTTCTTCTTCGGCGGCACTTCAATTGGCTGCGTCGTCTCAGCATCAGTGCATCGGGCTCCGTCGCTGCTATTACCTCATCATCAATTTCTCACTGCGCCACTAGTGCGGCGCTGACCACCTGGTTCGTTGCCGCCATGTACAGCAGCAACGGTTCCTGTGGCCTAGGCGCAACTAGTATTGGCGCGGAGGAGAGGTACCTCTTCAAATCTTGCAATGCTGCTTCGGCTTCTGGCGTCCACTCCATCGGGACCGCCTTTTTCAGAATCTTGAAAAAGGGAAGGGCGCGCTCGGCGGACTTGGAAATGAACCTGCTCATGGCGGCAACGCAACCAGCAAGCCGACGCACATCCTTGACTTGCTTGGGCGCTTCAATCTGCTCTATAGCTTTGATCTTGTCCGGATTGGCCTCTATCCCACGCTGTGACACAAAGAACCCGAGAAGCTTGCCAGACGGGACGCCGAAGACGCACTTCTCTGGGTTCAGCTTGAGATTGATCTTGCGTAGGTTTGCAAATGTTTCTTGTAAATCTGATATGAGGGTTGCCCTGTTCTTGGTTTTGACCACTATATCATCCATATAAGCTTCCATATTTCTATGGAGCTAGGGTTCAAAACCAATCTAGACCGCCCTTGCAAATGTTGAACCAGCACTCTTCAACCCGAAAGGCATCCGTATAAAGCAATACGTACCACATGGGGTGATGAATGCTGTTTTCTCTTCATCTTCCCTCGTCATGAAGATCTGGTGGTAGCCAGAGTAGGCATCGAGGAATGACAACAGATCACACCCAGCTGTGGAGTCAACAATCTGGTCGATGCGCGGCAACGGGAAGGGGTCTTTGGGACAGGCCTTATTAATATCTGTGTAATCAATACACAGCTTCCACTTCCCATTTTCCTTGCGCACTACCACCGGATTGGCCAACCACGTTGGATGGAGCACTCCTCTTACCAAATCCGCTGCTTCCAGTTTCTGGATCTCCTCTGTGATGAACTCCTGTCGTTCCAAAGCTTGCTTTCTGACCTTCTGCTTGACGGGCCGCGCATGAGGACAGACAGCAAGGTGGTGCTCAATCACCTCCTTGGGAACGCCGGGGATGTCGGATTCTTTCCATGCAAACACATTGACATTCGCTCGCAGTAAGGTGACGACCACGTCTTCCTATTTGTCGTCAAGGGTGGAGCTTATAGTAAAAGCTCCTCCTATGCCGTCCTCCTTGACAGAAACCTTCTTGGTTCCCGGCGGTGTGGCCCTGGACTTCTTCTCTCTATCGGCGGAACTCTCTGGCACGTCCTCGACGGGAGCGCTACACTCCGAAGAGTTGCGCTTGCCGGAGTGGGTGCCCGAGGTCTCACCAGTCTTCTTCTTTTGCCTTCCCGGGGCCCCAGCGGCAGGAGCAAGCGCCTTAGCAGTAGCGTCTGCTGCAACTGCTTGTTGGTAGAGTTGGTCAGCGCAAATTAGTGCATCCTTCTTGTCTGATGAGACGGTGATGATCGTCACAGGCCCCGGCATCTTCAGGGTGTTGTAGGCGTAATGTGACGCCGCCATGAACTTGGCCAGTGCTAGGCGGCCAAGGATCCCGTTTTAAGGAAAGGGTATCTTGGCAATGTCGAACACAATCCTTTCCGTCCTGTAGTCCAGATCACTCCCAAAAGTTACGGGCAACGTGACCTTTCCCTTTGGTTGACTTCTTCCCGGGTTGACCCCCTAAAACGTGCCCGTATCTTCGAGGTCTTCATCAGGAATCTGCAATTTCTCGATCACGGCAAGCGAGATTAAGTTCAGACCGGCCCCGCCATCGACTAGCATCTTTGTCACCTTGGGGTTGCGTATTGTTGGTGAAACCAACAATGGCAAGCACCCGACTGCAGTAGTGCGATCAGGGTGATCCTCAGTGTCAAAAATGATTGGTGTGTTGGACCACTTCAGCGGCCTTTGGGCATCAAACGATGGTTCCGCCGCTGTAATCTCACGCGCCCACTGTTTAAGCTGGCGGTGAGAGGTATGCAGCGAGGCGCCGCCATCGACGCACATGGCCTCTGTAGCTTTCTGAAATTCTTGGTCACCAGACTCATCGTCCTCTTCGTGGTCATTGTCTTTTGGCTTTTTGTCACGGCCCCGGACGGGCCTCTCCTGCTGTTTATCTTTGCCGCGATGGCCCTCCTGGCCGCCACGCTTCTTGCCGAACCCCTCAGCACCGTCCTGGCCTTTCTCCTTGTCCCGCCTCTCATATTCAGCCCTCTGCTTCTCAGCAAGGAGCTCAACCTGTCGGCAGTTCTCGAGATCATGGCCTTTGGTGCGATGGATCTTGCAGTATTGCTTGTCGGAGTTTCCTGGCTTCTCGGCAGCCGCCAAGGCCCAGCAGGCGATACATTCGGCAATCTCCTTGCCAGGGTCATCTGCCTTGGTTTTCTTGGCAGACCCGGTGTCGTCAGATCCCTCGACGGCAAGCACAGCTTTACCTTTGCGCTTCCTATTGCGGCACCGGCCTTTCTTCGCCGGGGCGGCAGTATCCTCATCTGAGGAGTTGGTTTCCACGCCAGCATCTTCGCCGAGGTACTTCCTTCCCTCTTCATCTCGGGCACATCTGCCAGCAAGAACATAGAGTTCTGCCACATCTTTCACCTTGTTCATTGCCAGTTCTTCGCGCATCTTGCGGTTACGCATGTTCTGATGGAACGCGCTGATGATGGCGGCAGGGTGAACATCAGGGATATTGTACTGTACCTGGCTAAACCTCTGTATATACTTGCATAGACTCTCGCCTCCCTTCTGGGGAATGACATGCATGTCGCTTGCTTGGCCATGGGCTTGGTGACCTCCAATAAAGGCGCCCACAAACTCATGGCACAAATCCGACCAGGAGGAAATGGAGTCTACCGGCAAGTGCATCAACCACGACATGGCGTTGGGTTTAAGAGCCAATGGAAAGTAGTTCGCAAGCACCTTATCGTCGCGGGCTCCGGCGGCTTGCATCGCGATGCTGTAGATGCTGAGGAACTCAGACGGGTGAGTCTTGCCGTTGTACTTTTCGCCAACGTTAGGTTTGAAGGTGAGGTGAGTGGGCCACTGGAACTGCCGCAACTCACGGGTAAAAGCCGGAACACCTACCTCGTAAGGTAGGCCTCCAGGGCTCTCCGGGGCCGGGTGGTTCACAGCAGGCCCTGCTCGCCTGTCTGACTGGTGGCGCGCTCCGCGCCGGCGCTCGATAGTGGTTCAAGCGTCTTCATGGGCTCGTTGCCGAAGAACTTGGCGCTGGTCAGAGTGGGTCTGCGGGTCAGACGATGCTATGGAGATGTCGTCGACCGCGACGTCGCGACGAGCCGGCGTCCGCGGTACCGGATGGGGAAGAGGTGAATGCACCATGGTCGCGGCGCCGCCGGCTTTTCCGCCACTGGTCCACGGGACTCCGTCGGAGCGTCGACCCGGGGGCCTCACCGGACTTGGTTCGTCTTTGTTGGCCACCGCAACAAGGCTTCGGATAGTGGCTCTCCATTCGTCGAGTTTCCCCGTAGCCGGAGGAAAACCGAGGAGCAACTGCGTGCGCCAGGGCCTCTGCTGGCGTCGGTGGCAGCGAAACCTGCACGGATCGCGACGCGCTTCGACTTCTGACCATGTCACAAGGAGCTCTATCACGACCCCGCGGTCGCATGACGTTTTCACCAGCGCCTCGGCGAGTGGGCAGGTCTTCTACGTCCCAGGAGTGGCGCTCGGGGCTCTTCCCGCGGCGACGCCCGGGATCTTCGGCGTGACTATGCCATTTGTCGTGCGCTGCCTGGGAGGAGCGCGTTGTTGGAGCCGGCGTGGGAGTCATGGAGGCCCTTGCGTCGCCTTCGGGCGGGGTGGCGATGACCCTGGAAGGCCCCGCTCCACCCGCGAAGGGCTTGGCTCCGCCTTTGGATTTGGCGACGTGTGGCCCGTTACCAGGCGCACAAACATTGCCGCCTCCCAAACTCCGGCTGCTGGGATGGTATTGGTGTTCGCGAGCAGCGCCCTGGGTCCTTTCTGCGATCGGTCCGCTGCTCGCCCACGTCGGGACGGGCTGTCCGGCTTCCGACTGGCCAACCGCCACCGTCGTCTTCTTCTTGGGCGCCATGATGATGAAGAAGCGCCGAACTAACTGCTAAAGCCGATTCTCACAACTGCGCCCCCTACCTGGCGCGCCAGAGATGTCGGCGGGAACGACACCTATGGGATCACAAGAATCCCTACTACGGTTAGCGGCGCGCGGGGTCGTGAGAAGAGCGGATCTAACAGGTAGCACACGGTTCGTTTATCCAGGTTCGGGCCGCGAGGATGCGTAAAACCCTACTCCTGCTTTGGTGGATTGTATATATATGTTCTTGAGCTAGCTATGGGGCGTGAGGAGCTCCAAAATGCCGAATCCTTCTCCTGGTCGCCTCGGGCCTCCTTTTATAGAAAAAAGGGGTTGCCACAGTGGCACACAGGAGGTGGAAAGGGTACAGTGATGCGAGGTTATCCCTCGCATTACATGACAAGGCGCATTTAATGCATCTTGCTTAGGTGTCCTTGCTTTATCGGGGACGGGGGAGAGATCTGTCTCGTCCGTCGCCACTCCTTCTTGTGTCGACATGCGCCCTGGCCAGCGACGCATGCGATGCCATGTAGGTAGGCAGGCAGCTGAGGTGGCGCAGTGGTGGGTCTTCACGAAGATCTGCATGCCGCCACGCAAGTGCTTGCCCAGCTGATTGGGTCGGCAGCTGCATGCATGCGGTGGTGGAGGTTTAGTCGGCGTGGGCCTGATGGTGGCCCCGCAGGTGTCCTCGGTAAGGGCCTTGCCGGGGCCCCGGCAAGGGTCTTGCCGGGGCGCCTGCTGTCATCCCCGGTAAGGCGCTTGCCGGGGGCCTTGTGGTCTTCCTCGGCTGGGATCCCGCCAAGGGTTGTCGTCTCCTTAGTGCGTACCTGATATTGAATGTCTTCACAAAGATCTGCATGTTGCCACGGGGATGTCTCCCGAATCCATGCCCTTTGGGGCAGTGGACTCAAGGGTGATTTGCTCCGTAGGCGCGGGACGAGTCGCCGCGGCAAGGGTCTTGCCGGGGCTGCTAGAACTGTCTCCCAGCAAGGATCTTGCCGGGGGAGTCCGCTTCGTCCCCTTTGCTCTTCGTGGTCTTGGCCTTGGCATCGTAGTTCTCTTGAGCTTCGGTCTTACCCTGGCTCACCTCCCTTGCCTTGCTTGGTGTGGTGGTGCCCGTGGCTCAGACTGCCCGTGCACAATTATAGGGGTACAAAAAGTATACCCCTCTTTTTGTACACCGACACTTTTGTCATTGATGTTTGTCTATGTTAGTTTTTTAATTTCTCAAGCATCACGAAAATACCAAAAAGATTGTTGAGGATAATTTGAACCTCCCTTTGCTTCTTTGTCATTTCCTTTGTTGATGATCCTTGTTAGAGTTAGGTTTATTTCTTGTCTTTGTCACGCAATATCGGGTTACCTAGCTTTAGCCGAGCGTAGCCGCTGATTGCCTAGTCCCTGTGGATAACACGACATCCACAGTTTGGGCGTGAAAAACCCACTGTACTTACAATGGATCATTTTGGCACCATTGCTGGGGACTAGCATCGAGCGATTTTGTTAGGCTATAGACTAGGTTTTTCTTGTTTTTCCCTTTGTGCTATATAGATGTGATATATCTCTAACCCCTAACCCTTGTTCAAGTTATTTTCTCTTTCTTTGCTTGGTCATTCTGCAGGTTATTGCATCTTCTCAGATATGGCTTACTATTCAGATCATCATGCTTATGCGAGCAACACTACAAACATCACAGAAAGTATTCAAGACCTGATAAGTAAGATTTCCCATCAATTAGATGATTTAGCTTGGCAGCGAGAAGTAGTTATTGAGGATAGGCCTAGCTCTTATGATCCTTATTCTAGAGGCCATCCTTATGTTGCTCCCACCTGCCATATTCGTGGATTTCAGGGCCATTCACCCGCTGAAAGTCAGCGTGGTTACTCTCACCCTCCCTATTGTTATGGCATGAGCTTCGCCCCACATCCTAGCTCATACCAAAACAATTACTCATATGGGTGGCCTGAAAACCAGAATATGTCATATAGGAGCAAAAACCTTGAGATCTCACCGTTTGCTTCTAGTAATCATATGCAGGGATTTAGGTATGAAGAGGAGAGCAACAACTATGCACCACAACAATTTTATTCACCTCCTACTCATATACCTCAACACCAGGAGATGTGTCCAATGGAGTTAAATGGTCCTCCACTTGGTCAACCAACAACTCCAGCACATGTTGAGAAATCTCATGCACAAGTGCCCACACAAGATGACTTTGATGATATAGACAAGCTCACATTGCTTAGTCTCGAGTTCACTTGGAGTGCTGAAGATGATCCAATTAGGCCGATGATACTAGAGGAAATGAAGAAGATCAAGAGTGGAAAGAGCTAGTGAAAGAAGTAAGGAAAATTGAGAAGAATATCAATGCCGGGTGCACTATCTCATCCCTCCTTGAGCTAAGTGTTGCTGGGATATCCCTTGTGGTGTGTGAGGTTTCAACACCGTCACATTCAGCTGAGCAAGATAGCGAGAGTCCAGAGGAAGAGACACTTCAGATCCAAGAAGAAATACTTGAAGACAAGGAACAAGATGATGATGAGCTGCATGTAACGCCCACGATGCGGCTATATCTCCCACGTGTCGAAGCACGACTTAGAGGCATAACCGCATTGTAAGAAATGTCGCAAGAGGGGTAATCATTACACATCCCATGTACTGAATAAGGAAAGAGGAACATAGTTGGCTTACAATCGCCACTTCACACAATACATGATAATAACATTACAACAACCAGAATACAATCAAGGTCCGACTACGGAACCAAAATAAAAGAAGACTACCCCTAATGCTATAGATCCCCGGTCGTCCCAACTGGGCTCCACTACTGATCAACTGAAACGAAACAACACAACGAACAAGGTCTTCATCGAGCTCCTCCTTGAGCTCGGTTGCGCCACCTGCACGATATCATCGGCACCTGCAAACTGGTTTTGGAAGTAATCTGTGAGTCACGGGGACTCAACAATTTCACACCCTCGCGATCAAGACTATTTAAGCTTATAGGTAGGTAGAAGGTATGTGAGGTGGAGCTGCAGCAAGCACTAGCATATATGGTGGCTAACATACGTAAATGAGAGCGAGAAGAGAAGGTAAAGCACATTCGAGAAATCTATGATCAAGAAGTGATCCTAGACTACTTATGTTCAAGCATAACTCCAACACCGTGTTCACTTCCCGGACTCCGCCGGAAAGAGACCATCACGGCTACACATGCGGTTGATGCATTTTAATTAAGTTAAGTGTCAAGTTTTCTACAACCGGACATTAAAAATTCCCTTCTGCCCATAACCGTGGGCACGGCTTTCGAAAGTTCAAATCCCTGCAGGGGTGTCCCAACTTAGCCCATCACAAGCTCTCACGGTCAACGAAGGATATTCCTTCTCCCAAGACAATCCGATCAGACTCGGAATCCCGGTTACAAGACATCTGGACAATGGTAAAACAAGACTAGCAAAGCCACCCAGATGTGCCGACAAATCCCGATAGGAGTTGCACATATCTCGTTCTTAGGGCACACCGGATGAGCAAGATGCCGTGTTGGCATAAACCCTGCTGGCCCAGGGGGCGTCGGACATCGCTTAGGTTGGACCAACACTTAGAGAAGCACTGGCCCGGGGGGGGGGGTTAAAACAAAGACGACCATTGGGTTGGACGACCCAAGGGAAAGAAAAGGCTAGGTGGAAAATGGTAAGACCAATGTTGGGCCTTGCTGGAGGAGTTTTATTCAAGGCGAACTATCAAGGGGTTCCCATTATAAGCCAACCGTGTAAGGAACGCAAAATCAAGGAACATAACGTCGGTATGATGGAAACTAGGGTGGCAAGAGTGGAACAAAACACCAGGCATAAGGACGAGCCTTCCACCCTTTACCAAGTATATAGATGCATTAATCAAATAAGAGATATTGTGATATCCCAACAAAATATCCATGTTCCAACAAGGAACAAACTCCAATCTTCACCTGCAACTAACAATGCTATAAGAGGGGCTGAGCAAAGCGGTAACATAGCCAAACAACGGTTTGCTAGGACAAGGTGGGTTAGAGGCTTGGCTGAGCAATATGGGAGGCATGATATAGCAAGTCGTAGGTATCGCAGCATAGGCATAGCAATAGAGCGAGCAAGTAGCAAGCAAATATAGAAGTGATTTCGAGGGTATGGTCATCTTGCCTGAGATCCCGCAAGGAAGAAGAACGACTCCACAAAGAAGACAAACGGATGTAGACAAACAGATCCTCACAAACACGACGTTATCAGAACCAACCGAAAGAAGCAACACCGGAAAGAAGTACACAACATAGTAAACAACCATCACAGAAACATGGCATGATGCACAATAAGTATGATGCATGTCTAGTTTAAATATGCATGGCATGGCAAAGTGCACAAACAATCCTACAAATTAAGTGGAGCTCAATATGCAACTCCGTTGCATAGTGACGAAACACCACGTGACTTATTTAGTTCTCTCTCGTTTATGTACCCAACAATATTAAATGTTGATTAACATGGCAAAATGTGAAGCATATGAAAACTACCTATCAAAGCAAGTTTAAATGAGGCCGGAACAACAAGCAACAAGTACGGAGAATCCTCATATGCATATTTATGGATTTGGTACTTTTCTGCCCTGAGCACAATTTTAGAGCTGTTAAACATACAAAGTAAAGTCATCATGTTAAACTAGACATTTTTCCATCCCATTTACATATAAAGTTTATTAGGTTTGGAGCTACGGTTAAATAGTTATGAATTAAAGCATTTTAGCATGTCATATGGGCAAAATTACCCAAACAACATTTTAAACATTTAAACGTGGATGAAAGTTGCAAATCATAAAACTAGACAAAATTCTAGGCAAGTTACATATATAATTTATTTGGATCCGATGCACTGTTGTGGAGTTATTATATGCATGAAGTTTAGGGACTTTTCTGCAAAACGGTAAACCTCTGGATAAATAGACAAATTCACAGCAGCGGAAAAAACACTATGAGCCGAATCTGGTGCACTGCTGGGCTGAACAAAGACGAGGGGCTGGAGCTATGCTCACATTGGACCAACGACCAGAAGCGGAGAAGGCCTGGCGCTGGCTGCGGGCCATGCAGGCAGATCGAGCCGAGGCAGGGTATAGTCAACGCGCTCGGGAGCGCTGACCCCATCGATGCAGGCGCGTGGCTGGAGACGAACAAGGGTCACGCCAGGGGAAGCAAAACTACGCAGATGCAGGGGAGGCCGGCGATGAGGGCTTTGGGAGGTCGATCTGGGCCGGATCCGGTCGCCTCTGAGGCTTGGGCACGCCAGAGCTTCGAGCTAGACGCGGCGGACGGCATCCATGACCATGGCTGTTCGAGGACTTAGCGAGGCGGAGGGAGGCGGATACGCAGCGGCGGGGATGCAGCACGAGGACGGTGGCGTCGAAACCCTTTCCATAGCGGAAGAGAGGGAGCAGAGAGATTAGGGAGGTAGGAGAAGGAGGAAGGAAAAGGAGAAGGGCGGCGAGGGCGAGCCTGCTTCTGCTGCTTGGCTGGCCGGCGACCACTGGCAAGGCAAAGGCGCGGGGATGAGGAGGCACAGCCTTGTGCGTATCCTCGGGCACGCGGGCGTGGAGAAGGAGCTCGAGCTCCTGGTTGCTGCTGGTCGAGGAGGGCCGTGGGAATCTCTGGTTGGAGGGGATGGATCGATGGAATTGGGGGCGACGAGTAGTTGGCCCGATTGGAAAATCAAGGAAGGATTCTGGATCGGGAGGGGATCCCGATGAGGATTTGGAAAGTGGCGGCGCGAGGGGGAAGGATTGGACAGCTGTCCTTTATTTTAGGTTTGGACTGATACATATATAGCATGTGGATATTTGGGTAGGGGCTACCTCGTCCCTCCGGTCGTAGTCGGGCGATCGAGAAAAAAATATTTTAGGAAGTCCAATTAACAAAACGGAGACGTTTTGTAGATGTTTGGGGATGATCCGGACCCAACGATGGCGACTGCCCGGGTCAGGTCCGGGGATGTTTCGGACGCGCACGTGAGGTGTTCGATGCACTATGCAGAGAGGGTTTCGTGGCCTGGCAGTTGTCAGCGGACTGTGCAGAAAGCTTTGGGCTGAGAGAAGAGAAGAGAGAGAGACCCGGCGACTGTTTCCGGAGACCGAAAATGTCCGACGTTTGACCGACTATAATGTCGCTATAGTTATCCGTTAGGCCATCAAACGAACTCCGAATGCGATGGAACTTGCCAGGCGGCCTACCTACAACATAACAACACCACATGCCAACTTTCATCCCATTCCAAGAACATTTTCCGGCCACTTATAAAATAAAATATCGGACATGCCACGGGCGCGTGCAAGTGTGTCTGGGCTCAGAATGGACAACGAAGAGAACTGGGAGACCCGGACGAATGCAAGTTTTGAAAGCATGCTGATGCAATGCACATGATGACATGGCAAGATGCAACACGCAAGAAAATGACAAGGCAACAACAGCGAATAACTGGAAGACACCTGGCGCAACGGTCTCGGGGCGTTACAACACTCCACCACTACGAGAGGATCTCGTCCCGAGATCTAGAATGGCACCGGAGGGAAACGGAAGAGGAAGAGGAGAGGTAGAACTAAGTTGCTTCTTTGACAAACGAGTGGAACCAATGAGCCTTGAGAGGTTAAACAATTGGAAAGAAGAATACAACAGGGATGAATAAAGTTGAAAACACTCCGTTAGAAAAGAGGAACAAGGAACATTACAAGAACCTTGTAGGTTGAAAGACATAAGAAAAGGGGTTGCAATGGACAGGAAGTACATGCAAGCACTCCGATAGAAACAAGATGTACAAGGAACGATAAGGATCAATTACGACAACACTCCGGATAACACAAGATAGAGAAGGAATAAGAATGATATAATTTCGACAGCACTCTGACTATAGATGGAAGGAAAAACTTGACAAGATGAGAGGGCTCGAATGAAAACACGACACTCCGGTTAAACGGATAAGCAAAGAAAGGAACATAATCTAGATCAAACAAGATGATGGGTCGAAGAGAGCAACATCACAATGCCTCCAGAGGAAATAATAGAAGATAGATAATTGAAATAAAAGAATGAAGAAGAAAATGCGAACTTCTGCCACAATTGAGCTTGAAAAGGCATCCTTAGGAGAAGGGTCGAACGGACTTTTTGGAAAACCAACAATGAAAAGAGTTAGCTTGTAGTGGGCTTATGGAAAACTTCTCAAAAGTATGAGGTGAAATTCTGCCACTAACGGAAACAATGGATTTGAATTGATATGAATAAGGAGGCGAGAAACTTATTTCACCGGGAGGATAAATGAAGAACTTGGGTCATTTATGAGCACCATAAATAGCAATAATCCTTAGGGAAGGCTTTAGGTGAAACATGACACAAGATAACTCCAACGAAGAGGTTGATGGATTTAAACTACCTCATTCTTAACAACATGTGAATCATGAAACATGAACTCAAATTATCAAGAATGACATAATACCACCTCCAATGATATGGAAGAAAGAATTGCAATCCGGATTGCAAGAAGAAGAATGCTTGAGCTCCTCTGAAAAGAATCTCGATGAACACTTCGAGAAGGAATTAAATCCCTGATGAACCATCATGTAGCGCCTCCATGAAGAACTCCGGTAATTGAAAGGATGACAAAAGAAAGAGAAGTTGAGAATATAAGGTGAAGCCTTGAAATGATTAAATGGAGCTTTGCGACGAGATAAATGAGAGATCTTGAAACTCCGGGAAAAGAAAAGATGAAACAATTGAAATCAAGAAGTTGATGAGCCTTCGGAATAAGCAATTAATCGCTTGGATGAAACAAGAATAAGAATTACATTATGCTTGTCCTTCACCAATTTAAATGATGACGAGAAAATGGATTTGGCATACTACTTATTCTCTTTGAAAAGGATTAAGAGAGATAAAGCATAAACTTGAGAAGGTCTTCAACGATCCACCGGTAGAATTGGAAAGAATGAATAAGTTGATATGATAACAAGGAAGAGAACTCTTGAACGAACCACCATAAGAATTGAAAATGAATGTAGCAAAAGCACAATTCACCGGGAAGAATTGGAAAACGAATGAAGATACTTGTGAGAATTTAGAAACAAGATAATGAAGATATCTTGAACTAATTAACGAATACTTGAGCAATGCACCGATAAGATTTGGAGAATGATAGCTGAAAGCTAGAATGAATAAATCTGAGATGATGGCCTCCGGATAATCAAATTGAAAAGAATCTTGAGTTGCTCTAGATAGATGAAAAGAATTTTCACAATCAAAAACAATTATGAGAGGATGGCAACAAGGTAGAATGACGAATTTTAGAGAGAACGGATAAGATTTTGAGGAAGACTCTTCTTCGGTCTTCAAATGTTGAGAACGACGATGAGAAAACCACCATGAGTTGTTGAGACACTCCGGTATGAAAATTATAAAGGTTGAACCAACGATGAGAGAATTTGACAGATCTTGGAGAAATACATATGACTGATGATAACTCATTCTTACGTCAAACTTTGAAATGAATTGAGAATAACTCTAGGAAAATAAGAAGAGTCGGGTAAGATCCTGGGAAAAGGCCTGTGGGTTAGGGCCCACTCAAAAGAAACACCATTGAACGATTACTTGAAAAGAGAGATTGCACCGGTTGAATTAAATGGCTTGAATAAGATAACAACCTCGAAATAGGTTGAACGGATCTTGAATGACAAGACAAGTCTTCTGAGATATCTTCAGCACTCCCGAACAAATGAATAGCGAGAAGTGAATGATTAAGAGGTTTACCGGCATGAGAAGTCATTTGAAACAAGGAAAGGAATATGAACAACACAGAAGTCTTGAATTGAATCCACCGGAGAATAAAAGAATGAAGAATGACGAACTTGAAGCTCCATTAGAATCTTCATGAGAAACGCCGGGTAAAAACATGAAGGAAAAGAATGGAGAGACTTCACATGAATAAAAGGATACTTGATTAAGAAATCTGAGTCCTTAAAGAAACAAGGGTGGGAGGGAGGGAAAAACAAAGGCAACTTCGGACGGATGAAACAAACAACGTTGAGAAGACTTGAGTTGATCTTGCGGATGTTGAAATGATCGGATCCTCTTGAATAGAAACACACCGGTTGAAAAGAAATTGAAATGACAAACTCAATGATCGAGAGGGATTAGTATTCACATAGGAACATGAGAACACAGTTTAGGAAAGGTATGGAATCAACACTTGACATTGAAGCAACTCGAATATCACAACTCAAAACAAAACAAGGATTGGCTTGCAGAATAAGCCGGAACAAACATATGATAGAGATTTCGTCCGAAGTTTTCGTGGTGGGTCCTACACGGGCTCGATCGTACAACACCATCATGTACAAGGCAGTGCACATGACATACGAAGCGTCCCCAAGTCAGCATAGCCAAGGACTCTTTAAGACACAACGAGACCACTGTAAAACCAACCGTGGATAGGAGGACCACTAGACGTCGAACCCCAATCGCATATCATACATCTGGCGGAAAGATATCCTAAGAGCTACTTGAATTCCCACTTATAAACTCCCGAAACTTTCTGGTTATGCAATCAGGAGTTGGGGATACCGGGGATGCATAATATCTCACCCAAAACTAGCAAATCCTACATCCAGCTGTATCCATCCTTCAACACATAACCAAGAAACCTTCGGAAATCATTTACCTCAACCTTTGAAAAGCATCTGTTATACGAGTTATGGCGATACTCCCGAACTCCCGCCCCAGTACTGGGTGGCGTCGAGGTTATCTCACCAACAACTGCATAAAAGAGATTTTCGATGTCGGCGAAACTCAGGTATTCCAGAACTGCAATGATAAAATTGTGATGACAACACCTCGGAGCTCAACTCCCCGGGACACTGCCACAACCCCTAAATGTCAGGAGGCACCAAGAACAATGTTCTCGTCACAAAACCATCGGAACGATTCCAAGATACCCGCGTGATCCAAAAATTTTTTTTAGTGAAATTTGAGAAGAGAAGAGTCAAAGATCTACGTCAGGATGCCTCACCAGAGCGACGAAGGGACTAAGGAGTAAAAAGAATCCTACTCTCCTATATATATAATCCTATAAGACTCAAAACATTTTGCTAGACTCAACAGCGGCAACGATTCGATCAAGCAGGGGGCTCCTAAGTCGGGGAAGGCTCTGATATCAACTTGTAACGCCCATGATGCGGCTATATCTCCCACGTGTCGAAGCACGACTCAGAGGCATAACCGCATTGTAAGCAATGTCGCAAGAGGGGTAATCATTACACATCCCATGTACTGAATAAGGAAAGAGGAACATAGTTGGCTTACAATCGCCACTTAAAACAATACATGATAATAACATTACAACAACCAGAATACAATCAAGGTCCGAGTATAGAACCAAAATAAAAGAAGACTACCCCCAATGCTACAGATCCCCTCCACTACTGATCAACTGAAACGAAACAACACAATGAACAAGGTCTTCATCGAGCTCCTCCTTGAGCTCGGTTGCGCCACTTCCACGATATCATCGGCACCTGCAAACTGGTTTTGGAAGTAATTTGTGAGTCACGGGGACTCAGCAATCTCACACCCTCGCGATCAAGACTATTTAAGCTTATAGGTAGGTAGAAGGTATGTGAGGTGGAACTGCAGCAAGCACTAGCATATATGGTGGCTAACATACGTAAATGAGAGCGAGAAGAGAAGGCAAAGCACATTCGAGAAATCTATGATCAAGAAGTGATCCTAGACTACTTACGTTCAAGCATAACTCCAATACCGTGTTCACTTCCCGGACTCCGCCGGAAAGAGACCATCACGGCTACACACGCGGTTGATGCATTTTAATTAAGTTAAGTGTCAAGTTTTCTACAACCGGACATTAACAAATTCCCATCTGCCCATAATCGCAGTCACGGATTTCGAAAGTTCAAATCCCTACAGGGGTGTCCCAACTTAGCCCATCACAAGCTCTCACGGTCAACAAAGGATATTCCTTCTCCCAAGACAATCCGATCAGACTCGGAATTCCGGTTACAAGACATCTCGACAATGGTAAAACAAGACCAGAAAAGCCACCCAGATGTGCCAACAAATCCCGATAGGAGCTGCACATATCTCGTTCTCAGGGCACACCGGATGAGAAAGACGTCAGGTTGGCACAAACCCTGGTGGCCCACGGGGCGCCGGACATCGCTCAGGTTGGACCAACACTGAGAGAAGCACTGGCCCGGGGGTGTTAAAATAAAGATGACCCTTGGGTTGGCCGACCCAAGGGAAAGAAAAGGCTAGGTGGCAAATGGTAATACCAATGTTGGGCCTTGCTGGAGGAGTTTTATTCAAGGCGAACTATCAAGGGGTTCCCATTATAACCCAACCCTTTACCAAGTATATAGATGCATTAATTAAATAAGAGATATTGTGATATCCCAACAAAATATCCAAGTTCCAACAAGGAACAAACTCCAATCTTCACCTGCAACTAACAACGCTATAAGAGGGGCTGAGCAAAGCGGTAACATAGCCAAACAACGGTTTGCTAGGACAAGGTGGGTTAGAGGCTTGGCTGAGCAATATGGGAGGCATGATATAGCAAGTGGTAGGTATCGCAGCATAGGCATAGCAATAGAGCAAGCAAGTAGCAAGCAAAGATAGAAGTGAATTCGAGGGTATGGTCATCTTGCCTGAGATCCCGCAAGGAAGAAGAACGAGTCCATGAAGAAGACAAACGGACGTAGACGAATGGATCCTCACAAACGCGACGTTATCGGAACCAACCCGAAGAAGCAACACCGGAAAGAAGCACACAACATAGTAAACAACCATCACATAAACTTGGCATGATGCACAACAAGTATGATGCATGTCCGGTTTAAATATGCATGGCATGGCAAAGTGCATAAACAATCCTACAAATTAAGTGGAGCTCAATATGCAACTCCGTTGCATAGTGACGAAACACCACGTAACTTATTTAGTTCTCTCTCGTTTATGTACCCAACAATATTAAATGTTGATTAACATGGCAAAAGGTGAAGCATATGAAAACCACCTATCTAAGCAAGTTTCAATGAGGCCGGAACAACAAGCAACAAGTCCGGGGAATCCTCATGTGCATATTTATGGATTTGGTACTGTTCTTCTCTAAGCACAATTTTAGAGTTTTTAAACATGCAATGTAAATCCATCATGTTAAAGTAGGCATTTTTCCACCCCATTTCCATATAAACTTTATTAGGTTTGGAGCTACGGTTAAATAGTTATGAATTAAAGCATTTTAGCATGTCATATGGGCAAAATTACACAAACAGAATTTTAAACATGGATGAAAGTTGCAAATCATGAAACTAGACAAAATTCTAGGCAAGTTACATATATAATTTAATTGGATCCGATGCACGGTTGTGGAGTTATTATATGCATGAAGTTTAGGGACTTTTCTGCAAATCGGTAAACCTCTGGATAAATAGACAAATTTGCAGCAGTGAAAAAAAAACACTACGGGCCGAAGCTGGTGCACTGCTGGGCAGAACAGAGAGGAGGGGCTGGAGCTATGCTCACATTGGACCAACGGCCAGAAGCGGAGAAGGCCTGGTGCTGGCTGCGGGCCACGGAGGCAGATCGAGCCGAGGCAGGGTATAGTCAACGCGCTCGGGAGTGCTGACCCCATCGATGTAGGCGCGCGGCTGGAGACGAACAGTGGTCACGCCAGGGGAAGCAAGGCTCGAAGCAGCGGGGTTAGCGCTGGTCGTTGTCGACCCTGCACGCAGAAGCACGCAGAAGCAGGGGAGGCCGGCGATGAGGGCTTTGGGAGGTCGATCCGGGCCGGATCCGGTCGCCTCCGAGGCTTGGGCGCGCCAGAGCTTCGAGCTAGAGGCGGCGGATGACATCCATGACCATGGCAGTTCGAGGACTTGGCGAAGCGGAGGGAGACAGATACGCAGCGGCGGGGATGCAGCACGAGGACGGCGACGTCGAAACCCTTTCCATAGCGGCAGAGAGGGAGCAGAGAGATTAGGGAGGTGGGAGAAGGAGGAAGGAAAAGGTGAAGGGCGGCGAGGGCTGTCCTGCTGCTGCTGCTCGGGTGGCCGTCGACCACTGGCGAGGCAGAGGCGCGGGGACGAGGAGGCACAGCCTCGTGCGTATCCTCGGGCACGCGGGCGTGGAGAAGGAGCTCGAGCTCCTGGTTGCTGCTGGTCAAGGAGGGCCGTGGGAATCTTTTGTTGGAGGGGATGGATTGATGGAATTGGGGGCGACGAGTGGTTGGCCCGATTGGAAAATCAAGGAAGGGTTTTGGATCGGGAGGGGATGTCGATGAGGATTTGGAAAGTGGCGGCGCGAGGGGGAAGGATGGGACAACTCTCCTTGATTTTATTGTTGCACTGATACATATATAGCATGTGGATATTTGGGTAGGGGCTACCTCGTCCCTCCGATTGTAATCGGCGGTCGAGAAAAAAATATGTTAGGAAGTCCAATTAACAAAAGCGAGACGTTTTGTAGATGTTTGGGGATGATCCGGACCCAACTGTGATGACTGCCCTGGTCGGGTCCGGGGAAGTTTCGGACGCGCACGTGAGGGGTTCGATGCACTGTGCAGAGACGGTTTCGGGGACTGGCAGTTGTCAGTGGACTGTGCAGAAAGCTTTGGGTTGAGAGAAGAGAAGAGAGAGAGACCCGGCGACTATTTCCGGAGACCGAAAACGTCCGACGTTTGACCGACTATAATGTCGCTACAGTTACCATTGGGCTATCAAACAAACTCCGAATGTGACGAAACTTGGCAGGCGGCCTACCTACAACATAACAACACCACATGCCAACTTTCATCCCATTCCAAGAACATTTTCCGACCTCTTATAAAATAAAATATCGGACATGCCACGGCGCGTGCAAGTGTGTCTGGGCTCAGAACGGACAACGAAGAGAACTGGGAGACCCAGACGAATGCATGTTTTGAAAACATGATGATGCAATGCACATGATGACATGGCAAGATGCAACACGCAAGCAAATGACAAGGCAACAACAGCGAATAACTGGAAGACACCTGGCGCAACGGTCTCGGGGCGTTACACTGCAATTACCAAGTGATCAAGATGAAGACAAAAGATCTACTACTCTTGAAGAAGTAAAAGAAGCTGCTGTAGATGAACTTCAAGAACCAGAAATTCATTTGCCCATCATCATACAAGAGTGTGATGTAGCAGGTTTATCCAATCCTCTCAATGACATGCATCCTTGTAATCTCTTTGATACTACCTTGCATTGCACGAGGCCATCACTTAAGCTAGAGTTGAAAAACTGTTTGCTTGGACATGATCATACATACCCTGTTATTGGCATTTCTCTCATTTATGCTGACACTTATTCTCCTCATGTTAGACCTATCTTAATGATAAATATCATCCTTATGCTAGCATTGAGCTTACTGATTTCTACCATCTGAAACATCTGCTTTATAGCTATGCTTATGTAATTGGATATTCGATTGATGACTTGGAGGGTATTATCCCTACCACTTGCATTGTCTCTTTCGTTGAGTGCTCTTTCAGGTTCTTGCTTGTGCACGAATCACTACATGCTAACCAGGTTCGAGGTGACATCCCTTGGGATCCCGGTGGAGTCAGAGCATGGCGATGAGGAGAAGCAATGGGGCACACATATGGAAGAGAGGAGCTGGAGCGTGCACGAGGAAGCAAAAGGAGAGGAGTCGCAATGCAAGAGGATGTGAGATGATCGAGTGAGTGCTACATGATCAAAACCCGGTGAGCTGTTTCATGTCCCCAATCTGAATATATCATCCATTGATACATGCTGAAATCAATTGCTAGTTGGGTTGCTTGAGCCAGTTATTACTTGTTGTCAAGCTGAAATTCACCATGGCATCGTCCTTGATCTGAATTTGTGAATTTGATTTCTGAATGCCTTGTAAACTAGTGATCTACACCATGCGTGCTTGGCTGAAATTAGTGAGAACTATTAATTTTGAGTGCTCAAATCCCTAGTACACTAGAAAACTTCGTCATTTTCTGCATTTACTATGATATACCTAGATCACCATGTTTAGATGCTGAATTTGTGCTAAGTGTGTCCCATTGAGAGCAATCACCTAACCACTATGGATTAGCATGCTATGTTCCCTGGATAGGTAGCATGTGAACCAGACATGGAGAAGTGAGGATTCCTGTTTTTGTGCTTATGCGTTGTTCATTAAAAAAGTATTTCTTATAATGAATAATTATCTGATCTTACCTAACAGTAGCATGTCATGTTCCCTGGATCGGTGGCTTGTGAAATCTAGTTGGATCAGATAGGAGTTAATTATATTATAAAAAATTGTAATTGTCGAACCAGGTGTATACCATGTTCTCGGGATCGGTGGTATGTTCCTTTGGGGAGACAAACAAAAAACTAATAATTGGTCGAGCCAGGTGTATACCATGTTCTCGGGATCGGTGGTATGTGCCTTTGGTGAGACCGATAAAATATTATCATTGCTTCCTTCAAATTCAATAATGTTATGTTCCTCGTATTAAGTTTCTTTTTTGGGGATCATGCTCTCTTTAGTAACCCTTTGGTGCAGTCAGCACTTGAACTTGTTGATCCACTTTTATCATTATAAAGGTTTAAAATAATTGAGTCTACTAGTATCCAATTGCTTTGTAGCACTCTTAACCATTGATTTTCACTAGCTAAGTCCAAAGCATGCATTGTTTGGAGATCTACTTCACTGGGACATTCTCCAGTTAGCTCACTGTTCATTATCTAGCTCTTGCCATATTCCTTTGCTTGAGGACAAGCCAAAGTTTAAGTGTGGGGGAACTTGATAAGCACATTTCATATATATAATTTTGGCATACAAATATACCATTTATTGAGTTCTGACCATCAATTCTTGCTAAGAAATACCGAATATTTGAATGATAATCATAGAAGAGCATGTTGACTAGTGAATTGTTTCTTTTGCAAAAAAGTGCGCAAAGGCACTATAATTGTCAAGACGTTCTACTATATGGCTAACGAGAAGAGAGAAGGGCATGAAAGAAGTGAAGAAAGGGACCAGAGCATGAAGGAAAGAAGAAACCGAGGGCCAAAACTCAAGAAAGAAGGGATCTACTTGAGGCAAAAGAAGAAAAGGAGAAGGGCCAAAATTGCAAAGTGGCAGATGAGAGGAGGGCTCAAAATCCCTAGCGGCAGCCGATGCCCATCGGGCTGGCCACATCTCTCTCTCCCTCACCCCTCCTCCTCCACCTCCGGCCGCTGCCGCGGCCAGGCCATCGTGGCGGCGTGCCAACAGCACCCCCACCATTACGTCGCGCCACCAGCTCCACTTTGCCGCCGCACCATCCATCCACCACACCACCAGCAGCCTCCATCCACCGCCACACCTCGTCTGCCCAATCTAACGGACGCCTAGTCCTCCGCGCGACTCCACCCCTTCTCCATCTCTCTCTGCTGCCTTTCTTCTCTTACCTCTGCTGCTACCTGCTGTTTCGCCTCACCTTCCTCAACCTTCCGCTGATCCTCCCATCTTCAACCTGTAATTCTTCTACGTCCTTCGTCCCTTGCTGTTGTTCCTCTCCTCTTCACCTGATGCGATCTCTCTCTCCCACATCTTTGCTGCTGTCCCTGCCGAACCCTCCACGTTGCTGCTCCTCCTTCTTCTTCTCCCCAAAACTGTTGCTGCTCCCCCTTCCCACGTCCTTACTGCTACTGTTCTTGCGCCCATGTTGCTGCTCCTCTCACGACACTGCATGGCCTAGGCTGAAGCTTTTCTCTGAACTCAAACTAATGTTGCTTCTCTTCTCTCTTTCATTCTTGCAAATTTCTGAAAAGGTGGACCTTGTGTACTATTCTGAACACCCAATTTGTGCCCTTTTTTATGTATTCATTTCTGCTATATATGTGAAACTGTGAGTTGTTAAGCTGATCATTTTCGAGTAGACTTGTACTGCCATATATTGCGAGTCATCTATATTTATAAATTCGTGCTTGTGGTTAATTCTAGTAACCGTGGTGTTGAATATTCGTGATTGTGGTTAATTCTAGTATATGTGGTGTTGCATATTCATGATTGTGGTTAATTCTCTGAATTTCTGTAAACACTGAGAAGTGTATGTGTTGTAATGTTCAGATCAGACTAGTACTTGAGGTTGCTATTTGTTCAGTATCATACTTGTAAGATATAGTGCTTGTTATGTGTGATCAGTGCTAGCTTTGTCCTTTTGACATATATGTTGGTGATGTGAAGGTTCTTTCTCTCGTCACACAATTATGTTTCTTCCCCCTGTTATATGTTAGCAAGTTATATAAATGTTCATGTCTTTTTAATTCCCTTTTGTCATTGATGTTTGTCTATGTTGGTGTTTTAATTTCTCAAGCATTACGAAAATACCAAAAAGATTGTTGAAGATAATCTGAACCTCCTTGCTTCTTTGTCATTTCCTTTGTTGATGATCCTTGTTAGAGTTAGGTTTATTTCTTGTTTTGATCACGCAATATCATGTTACCTAGCTTTAGCCGAGCGTAGCCGCTGATCGCCTAGTCCCTGTGGGGAACACAACATCCACAGTTTGGGCATGAAAAACCCACTGTACTTACAATGGATCAACGAGTGATATTATTATACTCCTTATACTCTAGAATGGTCTAAATCTCTCTATTTATTCCACCCATAAAGCGTGCAAGCATAGCTTCATTCTCCTCAACAATACCACATCTAATCATGCCTGTTTGTAATTCCTGATAATATTCTTCTACGGAATTTTTTCCTTGTGTTAAACGCTACAATTTTTGAATTAATTCACGTTGATAATATGGTGGAACCCAACGAGTACGCATAGAAGTTTTCAAAGCAGCCCAAGTAGCTGGAATAGGATATAATCTACAATGTTCAGACCACCAAACACATGCAAAGCTAGTGAAAGCACAAACAGTAGCAGGAACACGTCTCTCCTTAGGATATTGTAAACATGTAAATCGTTGTTCAGTTTCAAACTCCCAAGTAAGATATATATCAGGAACATATCTACCCTCAAATGGTGGAATATTCAATTTCAGTTTAGGGAGATGGTCATGATCTCGTACCTGAGGGGGAGCCCTACCATTGCCATTATTTGCATGTGGACGACCTGGTGGTTGTGGTGCTGGTGGTTGCACGTAGTTTTGATTTTGATCAACCTCATCCTCGTACTCTCCTGCATAATCATCCTCCTCCGCATCAGCAGCAGGAGCCACAGAAGTATCAACAGCAGCACCAACAGTTTGGCCAGGCGTAAGAGGGACACGGCTCGCTCGGCGGAGGGTTGTTTTACGACATGGAGGTAGTCGTTGTTGTTGTGGTTGTTGTAGTTGTTGTTGTAGAGGTGCGTTAGGTGCAACCAGTGGTGGTGGTGGAAGACGCGCGAGCAATTCATTAAACTTGTTTCGAACGTCTTCTCCATGCCATCTATCTTCTCCATGGCCACTTCAAATCTGTTTAGCACATCTTGCACCTGTCCACTCATCATTTGCTGAAATTTATCATGCAACTCCTTATTCGTCATGTTCTCCCACTGAGTCTCGTCGGCTTGTGATCCTGCCATGGTTAGTAGCAATAGAAACACACAAGAATATGATCCTACAGAGTACTAACAAGAGATGGTGGTGGGTGTCACAAATCCGTCAAGCAAATCACAATTTCTTACCAGTTCTTACCCAGCAGCAGGCGGTGATCGGCAACCGTCGTAGTCAAAACTCTCAAAGCTTGGATAGATTGATTACCAGGGAGAGTCAAACACACGGCGTAGATGTATGTGGAGCTGGGAAGGCTTATATAATATGGTAGCAAAAAGGGTCAGCAATAATCAATTCAGAGATGCAAAGTTGAATAAACGCTCAACGACGGTACTGTGCTGGTCCTAGGCTAGACCGTGCTAGAGACGCGAGCCTAGAACACTAACAAAATCACGAGTTGCACGTAAATAAGGGAAATGCACACTCTAGAATTTTTTTTGCTCTGTTTTTTTGGCGCTCCTTTTCCCCCTTTTTGTGAAAAATTACTGTAATGGTGAGTGTCTCAAAACTATTCCCTCGTCAAACTGATAGGATGGGCATGAAATTTTTTTTGACTTTTTTTCGGAAATCAGGGCAGCGACAATGAAAAAGTGTGGCAAAAAATCAATATGATGGCACATGTCTCAAAAGACTCAGAAACGCCTAAATATAGGATAGGGAAAACATATTTTTGCCTAAGAACTGTCCGGGGGTCCCCAGACAATTTTTTTCCGAAACCTACTCATGCAAGGAAACACGAATCGGAAATTAGACGGATCTCGATAACAAACCTAATATGAAAGGAACTCGGATTGGTGGTGGATGTAGAGTGGTAGGATACGGCAGCGGTGGTGGTATATGGATATGGATTGGTGGTGGTATATGGATACGGAATGGTGGTGGTATATGGATACAGATTGGTGATGGTATATGGAGATGGATCGGTGGCGGATAAGTGGTGGTGGTAGATGGCAGGGGCGATGATGATGGTGTGGCAGCAGAATGACAACTTATGACCAGAACTCGAAACTCTAAAAGACTAGACTCTAAGACCAGCAACTAGACACGACAATGCAACCGCAAATTCAACAAAGCAAAATACTGAAATGACTAGGCAAAGGCTCAGACTGGTTCGGATATGATGAAGTACCCCTAATTTTTTTGGGCTTTTTCATGGACTGTAGGTATGAAGAACAGACTCGATCTAAACTACGAAAAACTGTAAAATCTCACCGGGCAACCTGAAAATCTAATACCACTTGATAGAGGCGAAGGTGTCCCGATGTTTCGATGAGATGGTGGCTATCATTTTCGGTGGGAGTCGACCTTGACGATCCGACTACGAATGTGCGAGACGTCGCGCCTTAGCGATCGCTAAACCAACTTCCGAGGGTTATTGACCACGCCGGAGCACGATCAACCTGACCACGAGGGTCTGTTTCCTGCGAGCAAACGAAGAACAAGCAAGAAAGTAATATTGCAATCTAGATATTGCGAATATAAGAGGAAAGCTTTATTGATCAAGGTGGGGTTCTGTGACGCCTTTGTATGGTCATTGAGCACAAACAAAGTACACGAAGTTGCAGCTATGGCGAACTTTAATCTAAACAAAACCCAAAGTTTAAACGATGCCCTAAGGGCTATATATATGGAGGAAGAGGGGGGAATTTCGTGGCCCTTGGAGGCGGGGTCCGAAACCAACCCTGTCTCTTGTTTCCCCACACATGCGGACTCTAAAAACAGCCTATACTTAAGTATTACAAAAATACATGGGCCTGGCCCAATAATAAAGTTACGCATCACCTAGAATAGCCACTGGACGAAATTTATGAAGTGGCATCTTGTATATTTCGTCCAAGGCTTCATGCACCCCTTATGGTGGCTTCAAAGTCCTGAAATCATCACTTGTAACTCCGTTCTTGATCCCCATGCGCATGCCATCATGTCCATGCTTAGTCTTGCTCCAGTGTTCACCCCTCTTATCCATGCCAGGCCCTTCCTTTGTAAGCAAAACAAATGTATCCAATTTAGGCAGCATCATATTCTCATGAACATTAGAATCATTACCAAGAAACGAATGTACGTGATAATTTAATTGGTGTGCACGAGCTCTAGTAATTGGTCCAGTATGTATAGCAGCAGGGGCTGTGGGTGAAACACTGGTATTGATGTCCTCATCATCCTCCCCTTCTTGAAATGAAGTCATCCCCGACGGAAGCTCATCTTCCTTACCCAAATAAGGCTTCAAATCTGCAATGTTAAAAGTGGGACTAACCCCAAAATCTGCAGGCAGCTCAAGTTTATATGCATTATCATTTATTTTCTTTAACACCTTAAAAGGACCATCAGCACGTGGCATTAGCTTTGATTTGCGCGAATTAGGAAATCTATCCTTACGCAAATGTAACCAAACAAGATCTCCAGGTGCAAACACAACATGTTTTCTACCCTTATCTCCAGCAAGTTTATATTTAGCATTCATACGCTCAATGTTTTCCTTAGTTAACTCATGCATTTTTGAAATCAATTCAGCACATTCTTTAGCACCATAATTAACCTTCTTTGAAGATGGAAGAGGCAACAAATCAATAGGTGCACGAGGTAGGAAACCATACACAATTTCAAAAGGGCACATCTTAGTAGTAGAATGCATTGAACAATTATAAGAAAATTCAATATGAGGCAAGCATTCTTCCCACATTTTCTTATTATTATTCGAAACAGCCCTAAGCATAGTAGACAATGTTCTATTGACTCCTTCAGTTTGTCCATCAGTTTGGGGGTGACAAGTAGTACTAAAAAGCAGTTTAGTGCCCAACTTAGCCCATAAACTATCCAAAAGTGGCTAAGAAATTTGGTATCACGATCTAAAACAATAGTATTTGGCACACCATGCAAGCGAATAATTTCACAAAAGAACAAATCAGCAACATTAACAACATCATCGCTTTTATGACATGGTATAAATTGTGCCATTTCCGAGAACCTATCCACGACAACAAATATGCTATCCCTCCCCTTCTTTGTTCGAGGTAAACCTAAAACAAAGTCCAGAGATATATCCTCCCAAGGAACACTAGGTACAGGCAAAGGCATATATAAACCATGAGGATCGAGTTGTGACTTAGCTTTTTGACATGTAGTGTAGCGAGCAACAAAACGCTCAACATCCCGTCTTATCTTTGGCCAAAAGAAATGTGTAGCAAGTACGTCCTCCGTCTTCTTCACGCCAAAGTGTCCCATTAATCCTCCTCCATGCGTCTCCTGCAACAACAAAAGACGAATGGAGCTAGCCGGAATGCATAGCTTGTTAGCACGAAACACAAATCCATCATTAATGACGAACTTGTTCCACGTTCTTCCTTCTTTACAATTCTGCATTACATCTTTAAAATCAGCATCATGCACATATTGATCTTTGATGGTCTGCAAAGAAAATATTTTGAAGTCAAGTTGTGAAAGCATAGTATAGCGTCAAGACAATGCATCAGCAATAACATTTTCTATACACTTCTTCTGTTTAATGACATAAGGGGAAGTCTCAATGAATTCAACCCATTTAGCATGTCTACGATTCAGTTTAGCTTGACTATTAACATGTTTCAAAGATTCATGATCAGAATGTATAACAAATTCTTTGGGCCATAAAATGTTGCCATGTTTCTAAAGTCCGAACAAGAGCATATAATTCTTTATCATAAGTAGAATAATTCAGACTAGGCCCACTCAATTTTTCAGAAAAGTATGCAACAGTTTTGCCATCTTGTAATAACACACCTCCTAATCCAATTCCACTAGCATGACATTCAAGATCAAAAGTCTTATTAAAATCGGGAAGTTGGAGTAAAGGAGCATGTGTCAACTTACCTTTCAATTCCGTGAAGGCTTCTTCCTGTGGGGTACCCCAAACAAAAGGTACATCCTTCTTTGTACGCTCATTGAGAGGTGCAGCACTGGTGCTGAAATCTCTCACAAAACGCCTATAGAATCCAGCAAGGCTAAGAAAACTCCTTACTTGTGTGACTGTTTTGGGCTGCGGCCAACTCTCAATAGCTTCAATCTTGGCTTTATCAACTTCAATTCCCTGTGGAGTAACAACATAGCCAAGAAAAGATACTCGGTCGGTGTAGAACATGCACTTCCCAAGGTTACCAAACAAACGTGCATCACGTAGAGCAATAAAAACATCATGTAAATGTTCCCAATGTTCCTCCAAGGATCTGCTATAAATTAGTATATCATGAAAATAGACTACCACAAATGTCCAATGAAAGCACGTAAAACTTCGTTCATTAATCTCATGAAAGTACTAGGTGAACCCAAAAGGCATGAATAACCACTCATATAATCCAAACTTAGTTTTAAATGTTGTTTTCCATTCATCTCCCAATTTCATACGAATTTGATGGTATCCACTACGCAAATCAACTTTGGAGAATATTGTAGAGCCACTCAATTCATCAAGCATGTCGTCTAGCCTAGGAATAAGATGACGATAACGAATAGTAATATTATTAATGCCTCTACAATCAACACACATACGCGACGTACCATCCTTTTTTGGCACTAAAAATGATAGGAACATCACAAGGACTAAGGGATTCGCGTATATAACCTTTGTCGAGCAGCTCCTGTACTTGACGCATAATCTCCTTCGTCTCCTCTGGATTGGTACGGTATGGCTCATGGTTGGGTAATGATGCACCGGGAATTAAGTCAATTTGATGCTCAATCCCTCGAATAGGTGGTAATCCTGGTGGCACGTCTTGTGGGAAGACGTCAGCGAACTCCTGCAAAATGTTAGTGACAGCAAGGGCCAAAGAGGAAGGCACATCCTCGAATGAAAATAATGCCTCTTTGCACACAAAAGCATAGCAAACAGATTTGCTAAAATCTAGATCATCAATATTAGAGTTGGTGGCAAGTAAACATGCACTTTTCAATTTAATTTCAGAAGCAACACTAGATGGTTTATTATTAGGCTTCATTTGTTGCTCAAATTCTTTTTGCCACAATCTGATTTTCACTATTAGTTTGCTCCTATTTTGCTTTATTAGCTCTATTAATATCATCTTTCAAAATGGAATCAGGAGTCATCGGAAGCAAAGTAATATTTTTGTCCTTATGAACAAGAGTATACTTATTGTTTCTACAATCGTGTATAGAATTTTTATCAAATTTCCATGGTCTACCAAGTAATAAGGAACATGCTTGCATAGGTACCACATCACAATCAACATAATCAGCATATGTAGAGACACTAAAATGCACATGAACCGTTGTTCTTGAACCATTGGATGTAGTAAGGATGTGGATGCAGTCTTGTGGTGAGAGAAAGCTTCTCCACCATCTCCATGCTAGCCAAGTTGTTGCAGCTCCCTCCATCTATGATGACGCGAATAGAACGTTCCTTCACAACTCCCTTTGTATGGAGCAAATTATGCCTCTGATTTTGCTCAGCTTGTGTAACCTGCACACTCAAGACACGTTGAGCAACTAAACATTCATACCTATCAGCATCTTCAGCAGCCATGTATTGCGTCTCATGATCAGAATCATCTCCACCATGTTCTTCATGTGTAATAAGAGCCAAAGTCTCCTCATCATAGTCACTAGCGGACTCATACCCACCATCCTCAGTAGCAATCATCACACGCTAAGATTTGCATTCTCTCGCAAAATGTCCTCTTCCCTTACAACGACGACAAATAATATCACTTGTGTGCCCTGTTGATGCCATGGAAGAAGAAGAGCTCTGCGCAGGCCCGGCAGGTGTTCTCTTAGCAGATAGTGGTGGTTGTGCCTGCTTTCTTGTATCACGGATGGAGGTGGCACCTGATGGAGGTGCTGGAGTAGTGGAAGTAGAGGATGCACGTGGTGTCCATGATGAAGATCGACCTGCAGAAAAGTTAGTTCGCGCCAATTCATGTCGATCCTGCACTTCACATTCAGATTTACAAGCAAGATGGAATAAGCGAGTGATAAGCACATTTCATATATATAATTTTGGCATACAGATATACCATTTATTGAGTTCTGACCATCAATTCTTGCTAATAAATACTGAATATTTGAATGATAATCATACAAGAGCATGTTGACTAGTGCATTGTTTCTTTTGCAGAAAAGTGCACAAAGGCACTATAATTGTCAAGTCGTTCTACTATGTGGCTAACGAGAAGAGAGAAGGGCATGAAAGAAGTGAAGAAAGGGACCTGAGCATGATGGAAAGAAGAAACCAAGGGCCAAAACTCAAGAAAGAAGGGATCTACTTGAGGCAAAAGAAGAAAAGGAGAAGGGCCAAAATTGCAAAGTGGCAGATTAGAGGAGGGGTCAAAATCCCTAGCGGCAGCCAATCCCCATCGGGCTGGCCACATCTCTCTGTCCCTCACCCCTCCTTCTCCACCTCCGGCCGCTGCCGCGGCCAGCCCATCATGGCGGCGCGCCAACAGCACCCCCACCATTACCTCACGCCACCAGCTCCACTTCGCCGCCGCACCATCCATCCACCACACTACCAGCAGCCTCCATCCACCGCCACACCTCGTGTGCCCGATCTGATAGGCGTCTGGTCCTCCGCGCAACTCCACTCCTTCTCCATCTCTCTCTGCTGCCTTTCTTCTCTTACCTCTGCTGCTACCTGCTGTTTCGCCTCGCCTTCCTCAACCTTCTGCTGATCCTCCCATCTTCAACCTGCAATTCTTCTACGTCCTTCGTCCCTTGCTGTTGTCCCTCTCCTCTTCACCTGCTGAGATCTCTCTCTCCCACATATTTGCTGCTGCCCCTGTTGAACCCTCCATGCTGCTGCTGCTGCTCCTTCTTCTCCCCAAAACTGCTGCTGCTCCCACTTCCCACGTCCTTACTGCTGCTATTCTTGCGCCCATGTTGCTGCTCCTCTCACGACACTGCATGGCCTAGGCTGAAGCTTTTCTCTGAACTCAAACTACTGTTGTTTCTCTTCTCTCTTTCATTCTTGCAAATTTCTGAAAAGGTGAACCTTGTGTACTATTCTGAACACCCAATTTGTGCCCTTTTTTATGTATTCGTTTCTGCTATATATGTCAAACTGTGAGTTGTTAAGCTGATCAGTTTCGAGTAGACTTGTACTGCCATATATTGTGAGTCATCTATATTTATAAATTCGTGCTTGTGGTTAATTCTAGTAAACGTGGTGTTGCATATTCGTGATTGTGGTTAATTCTAGTATATGTGGTGTTGCATATTCGTGATTGTGGTTAATTCTCTGAATTTCCGTTAACATTGAGAAGTGTATGTGCTGTAATGTTTAGATCAGACTAGTACTTGAAGTTGCTATTTGTTCAGTATCGTACTTGTAAGATATAGTGCTTGTTATGTGTGATCAGTCCTAGCTTTGTCCCTTTGCATATATGTTGGTGATGTGAAGGTTCTTTCTCTCGTCACACAACTATGTTTCTCCCCCCTGTTATGTGTTAGCAAGTTATATAAATGTTCATGTATTTTCATTTCCCTTTTGTCATTGATGTTTTTCTATGTTAGTGTTTTAATTTCTCAAGCATCACGAAAATACCAAAAAGATTGTTGAAGATAATCTGAACCTCCCGTTGCTTCTTTGTCATTTCCTTTGTTGATGATCCTTGTTAGAGTTAGGTTTATTTCTTGTCTTCATCACGCAATATCATGTTACCTAGCTTTAGCCGAGCCTAGCCGCTGATCGCCTAGTCCCTGTGGAGAACACGACATCCACAGTTTGGGCATGAAAAGCCCACTGTACTTACAATGGATCATTTTGACGCTGTTGCTGGGGACTAGCGTCGAGCGATTTTGTTAGGCTATAGACTAGGTTTTTCTTGTTTTTCCCTTTGTGCTATATATATGTGATATATCTCTAACCCCTAACCCTTGTTCAAGTTATTTTCTCTTTCTTTGCTTGGTCATTCTGCAGGTTATTGCATCTTCTTAGATATGGCTTACTATTCAGATCACCATGCTTATGCGAGCAACACTACAAAATCACCATGCTTATGCGAGCAACACTACAAACAGCACAGAAAGTATTCAAGACCTGATAACTAAGATTTCCCATCGATTAGATGATTTAGCTTGGCAGCGAGAAGTAGTTTTTGAGGATAGGCCTAGCTCTTATGAGGATAGGCCTAGCTCTTATGATCCTTATTATAGAGGCCATCCTTATGTTGCTCCCACCTGCCATATTCGTGGATTTCAGGGCCATTCACCTGCTGAAAGTCAGCGTGGTTACTCTCACCCTCCCTATTGTTATGGCATGAGCTTCGCCCCACATCCTAGCTCATACCAAAACAATTACTCATATGGGTGGCCTGAAAACCAGAATATGTCATATAGGAGCAACAACCTTGAGATCTCACCGTTTGCTTCTAGTAATCATATGCAGGGATTTAGGTATGAAGAGGAGAGCAACAACTATGCACCACAACAATTTTATTCACCTCCTACTCATATACCTCAACACCAGGAGATGTGTCCAATGGAGTTAAATGGTCCTCCACTTGGTCAACCAACAACTCCAGCACATGTTGAGAAATCTCATGCACAAGTGCCCACACAAGATGACTTTGATGATATAGACAAGCTCACATTGCTTAGTCTCGAGTTCACTTGGAGTGCTGAAGATGATCCAATTAGGCCGATGATACTAGAGGAAATGAAGAAGATCAAGAGTGGAAAGAGCTAGTGAAAGAAGTAAGGAAAATTGAGAAGAATATCAATGCCGGGTGCACTATCTCATCCCTCCTTGAGCTAAGTGTTGCTGGGATATCCCTTGTGGTGTGTGAGGTTTCAACACCGTCACATTCAGCTGAGCAAGATAGCGAGAGTCCAGAGGAAGAGACACTTCAGATCCAAGAAGAAATACTTGAAGACAAGGAACAAGATGATCCTGAGCTGCATGTAACGCCCACGATGCGGCTATATCTCCCACGTGTCGAAGCACGACTTAGAGGCATAACCGCATTGTAAGCAATGTCGCAAGAGGGGTAATCATTACACATCCCATGTACTGAATAAGGAAAGAGGAACATAGTTGGCTTACAATCGCCACTTCACACAATACATGATAATAACATTACAACAACCAAAATACAATCAAGGTCCGACTACGGAACCAAAATAAAAGAAGACTACCCCTAATGCTATAGATCCCTGGTCATCCCAACTGGGCTCCACTACTGATCAACTGAAATGAAACAACACAACGAACAAGGTCTTCATCGAGCTCCTCCTTGAGCTCGGTTGCGCCACCTGCACGATATCATCGGCACCTGCAAACTGGTTTTGGAAGTAATCTGTGAGTCACGGGGACTCAACAATCTCACACCCTCGCGATCAAGACTATTTAAGCTTATAGGTAGGTAGAAGGTATGTGAGGTGGAGCTGCAGCAAGCACTAGCATATATGGTGGCTAACATACGTAAATGAGAGCGAGAAGAGAAGGCAAAGCACATTCGAGAAATCTATGATCAAGAAGTGATCCTAGACTACTTACGTTCAAGCATAACTCCAACACAGTGTTCACTTCCCGGACTCCACCGAAAAGGGACCATCACGGCTACACACGCGGTTGATGCATTTTAATTAAGTTAAGTGTCAAGTTTTCTACAACTGGACATTAACAAATTCCCATCTGCCCATAACCGCAGGCACGGCTTTCGAAAGTTCAAATCCCGGCAGGGTTGTCCCAACTTAGCCCATCACAAGCTCTCACGGTCAACGAAGGATATTCCTTCTCCCAAGACAATCTGATCAGACTCAGAATTCCGGTTACAAGTCATCTCGACAATGGTAAAAAAAGACCAGCAAAGCCACCCAGATGTGCCGACAAATCCCGATAGGAGCTGCACATATCTCATTCTCAGGGCACACCGGATGAGCAAGACGTCGGGTTGGCATAAACCCTAGTGGTCCACGGGGCGCCGGACATCGCTCAGGTTGGACCAACACTTAGAGAAGCACTGGCCCGGGGGGGTTAAAATAAATATGACCCTTGGGTTGGCCGACCCAAGGGAAAGAAAAGGCTAGGTGGCAAATGGTAAGACCAATGTTGGGCCTTGCTGGAGGAGTTTTATTCAAGGCGAACTGTCAAGGGGTTCCCATTATAACCCAACCATGTAAGGAACACAAAATCAAGGAACATAACACCGGTATGACGGAAACTAGGGCGGCCAGAGTGGAACAAAATACCAGGCATAAGGCCGAGCCTTCCACCCTTTACCAAGTATATAGATGCATTAATTAAATAAGAGATATTGTGATATCCCAACAAAATATCCAAGTTCCAACAAGGAACAAACTCCAATCTTCACCTGCAACTAACAACGCTATAGGAGGGGTTGAGCAAAGCGGTAACATAGCCAAACAATGGTTTGCTAGGAGAAGGTGGGTTAGAGGCTTGGCTGAGCAATATGGGAGGCATGATATAGCAAGTGGTAGGTATCGCAGCATAGGCATAGCAATAGAGCGAGCAAGTAGCAAGCAAAGATAGAAGTGATTTCGAGGGTATGGTCATCTTGCCTGAGATCCCGCAAGGAAGAAGAACGAGTCCATGAAGAAGACAAACGGACGTAGACGAACGGATCCTGACAAACGCGACGTTATCGGAACCAACTCGAAGAAGCAACTCCGGAAAGAAGCACACAACATAGTAAACAACCATCACATAAACATGGCATGATGCACAACAAGTATGATGCATGTCCGGTTTAAATATGCATGGCATGGCAAAGTGCACAAACAATCCTGCAAATTAAGTGGAGCTCAATATGCAACTCTGTTGCATAGTGATGAAACACCACGTGACTTATTTAGTTCTCTCTCGTTTATGTACCTAGCAATATTAAATGTTGATTAACATGGCAAAAGGTGAAGCATATGAAAACTACCTATCTAAGCAAGTTTAAATGAGGCCGGAACAACAAGCAACAAGTCCGGGGAATCCTCATGTGCATATTTATGGATTTGGTACTGTTCTGCCCTAAGCACAATTTTAGAGTTGTTAAACATGCAAAGTAAAGCCATCATGTTAAACTAGGCATTTTTCCACCCCATTTACATATAAAGTTTATTAGGTTTGGAGCTGCGGTTAAATAGTTATGAATTAAAGCATTTTAGCATGTCATATGGGCAAAATTACACAAACAACATTTTAAACATTTTAAACGTGGATGAAAGTTCCAAATCATGAAACTAGACAAAATTCTAGGCATGTTACATATATAATTTATTTGGATCCGATGGACGGTTGTGGAGTTATTATATGCATGAAGTTTAGGGACTTTTCTGCAAAACGGTAAACCTCTGGATAAATAGAAAAATTCGTAGCAGCAGAAAAAAACACTATGGGCCGAATCTGGTGCTCTGCTGGGATAAATAGAGAGGAGGGGCTGGAGCTATGCTCACATTGGACCCCAGAAGCGGAGAAGGCCTGGACGCTGGCTGCGGGCCACGTAGGCGGATCGAGCCGAGGCAGGGTATAGTCAACGCGCTCGGGAGCGCTGACCCCATCGATGCAGGCGTGCGGCTGGAGACGAACAGGGGTCACGCCAGGGGAAGGAGGGCTCGAAGCAGGGGGGTTGGCGCTGGTCGTTGTCGACCCTGCACGCAGAAGCATGCAGAAGCAAGGGAGGCCGGCGATGAGGGCTTTGGGAGGTCGATCCGGGTCGGATCTGGTCGCCTCGAGGCTTGGGCACACCAGAGCTTCGAGCTAGAGGCGGCGGACGGCATCCATGACCATGGCGGTTTGAGGACTTGGCAAGGCGGAGGGAGGCGGATACGCAACGGCGGGGATGCAGCACGAGGACGGCGTCGTCGAAACCTTGTCCATAGAGGCAGAGAGGGAGCAGAGAGATTAGGGAGGTGGGAGAAGGAGGAAGGAAAAGGATAAGGGCGGTGAGGGCTAGCCTGCTGCTGCAGCTTGGGTGGCCGGCGACCACCGGCAAGGCAGAGGCGCGAGGACGAGGAGGCACAACCTCGTGCGTATCCTCGGGCACGCGGGCGTGGAGAAGGAGCTCGAGCTCCTGGTTGCTGCTGGTCGAGGAGGGCCGTGGGAATCACTGGTTGGAGGGGATGGATCGATGGAATTGGGGGTGACGAGTGGTTGGCCTGATTGGAAAATCAAGGAAGGATTTTGGATCGGGAGGGGATCACGATGAGGATTTGGAAAGTGGCGGCGCGAGGGGGAAGGATGGGACAGCTCTCCTTGATTTTAGTGTTGGACTAATACATATATAGCATGTGGATATTTGGGTAGGGCCTACCTCGTCCCTCCGATCGTAATCGGGCAGTCAAGAAAAAAATATGTTAGGAAGTCCAATTAACAAAACGGAGACGTTCTGTAGATGTTTGGGCATGATCCGGACCCAACGGTGACGACTGCCCGGGTCATGTCCGGGGAAGTTTCGGACACGCACGTGAGGGGTTCGATGCACTTTGCAGAGAGGGTTTCGGGGCCTGGCGGTTGTCAGTGGACTGTGCAGAAAGCTTTGGGCTGAGAGAAGAGAAGAGAGAGAGACCCGGCGACTGTTTCCGGAGACCGGAAACGTCCGACGTTTGACCGACTATAATGTCGCTATAGTTATTCGTTTGGTATCAAACGAACTCCGAATGCGACGAAACTTGGGAGGCGGCCTACCTACAACATAACAACACCACATGCCAACTTTTATCCCATTCCAAGAACATTTTCCAGCCACTTATAAAATAAAATATCGGACATGGCACGGGCGCATGCAAGTGTGTCTGGGCTCAGAACGGACAACGAAGAGAACTGGGCGACCCGAATGAATGCAAGTTTTGAAAACATGATGATGCAACGCACATGATGACATGGCAAGATGCAACACGCAAGCAAATGACAAGGCAAGAACAGCGAATAACTGGAAGACACCTGGCGCAACGGTCTCGGGGCGTTACACTGCAATTCCCAAGTGATCAAGATGAAGATAAAAGATCTACTACTCTTGAAGAAGTAAAAGAAGCTGCTGTAGATGAACTTGAAGAACCAGAAATTCATTTGCCCATCATCATACAAGAGTGTGATGTAGCAGGTTTATCCAATCCTCTCAATGACATGCATCCTTGTAATCTCTTTGATACTACCTTGCATTGCACAATGCCATCACTTAAGCTAGACTTGAAAAACTGTTTTCTTGGACATGATCATACATACCCTGTTATTGGCATTTCTCTCATTTATGCTGACACTTATTCTCCTCATGTACTCAATATATTAAAAAACTGACAATGCAATTCAAAACTTACATGGCTCTTGAACCATTTCGCAAATCCTGCCATAACCAGCTTGTCAATGTTTCTTGGATTTTGCAAAAGTAACTCCTTTTTGTAGATGCTGGACAACATAGTGATCGTGTCAAAAACATCTAAATATATAAGAATGTGCTGCAAGTTTAGTAGATTATGATGTATAAGCTGCAGTGCTTAGCACTTACTTGATATAAGGTAGTGTGTCAGGACCGTTATTCAACACGTACCAAACCATTTTGTCCAAATCTTTAGGTTTGCCGTCTTGTCGACTCTTCCCTGTAACTCAAACGAAACAATTGAAAACATTGCGCCCGGTATTGTCTTCACCCACCTCTTTGCTAAGCTGATCAGCAAGTTCAATGTATTTTGAGCAGAATGTCAATGCTTCTGTAGCAATGTAGGCCTCTCCAATGGAACCATCAGGTCTAGCTATGTTCCTAACATAGCCCTTGAAAGTGCCTAGCTGGCTTTCAATAGGGTACATCCATCCATATTGTACTGGACCTCTAAATAGTACCTCGTCAGATAGATGAACGGCCAAATGCACCATCACATCAAAGAAGACTGGAGGATATTTCCTTCCAAGGTCGCATATGATAGTTTGTATCTTGTCTCTAAGACGCTCCAAAGCATCTATCCTGATATTTCCACTTCAGAGTTCCCTGAAGAATTGTCCCAACTCTGCAAGTGCTCTATATAAGTCATGGCGGCCCAATCCTCTAAGGATAACAGGTAAAACCCTTTGAAGTAGGACGTGGCAGTCGTGAGTTTTCAACCCTTGTACCTTATTTCCTTTTGCACTGACTCTCCTTTCAGGGTTGGAAGCAAATCCATGTGGGAATCTCACACGTGACAGGACCTCGTAGAATTCTTTTTCTTTTTACCTTGTCCAAGACGTACATAGCTGGTGCCATATCCCATGGTTTACAGTCATCTTCCACCTGTAAATCCTTTCTAATACCCAGGTGTGTCAAATCAATCCTAGATTTTAAGGTATCTTTCGTCGTGCCTTCAATATTAAGAAGTGTGCCGATAATGCTGTCACATATATTTTTATCGATGTGCATCACATCAAGATTATGCCGCAGATCCAAATCTTTCGAATACTCCAAGTCCCACAAAGTGGACCTGCGGTTAAACAATAATCTCTCTTCTGCCCTGCCATGCTTCCTTTTCCCACTACCATTGTCAAGATGGTTTCCTTGTGTAATATGCCTGACTTTCCTAATTTCGATCGCAACTCATCAGTGGTGAGCCTCTTTGGCGCATCACAGTTTTCATGCTTGGAGGCTGACTTCCGTGCCCACTGACGCGGACAGAGGGCATTGTCAACTTAGTCAATATGAACAATTCTAGATCCAGTGACCATATGATGTCCATCCAACGGCCATAGTGCTTCTTCAACTTCTGGTCTCCTTGCTCCAGCCGCCCAAACCAGCGTCGGTCGTGCCGCCTGCTCCTGCCTCCCGTGGCCGGCTCTGCTGCCGCACAGGCCTGACCGCCCCACCCTACGCTAACCTCTAGCCAGGCCATCCCTCTACTCATCCACAACCCCTATTATTCTGCGGCGATGGCACCCTCACACCATAGCCGAACCAGTCAACCCTTGTACTCCTCTCCGCGTGGGCATCCACTGCCACATCTTCCCCTGCTCCGCGACGTCCCCTTCCTAGGCCTCGCCGTCATCCATCGCCATGGTGTTCTAGACGCAGTGCGGTCAATGTGGTCAAGGAACGACTTCCATCAGAAGAGTATTGTACATGGAGAGGCTGACAGCTGGGTCCATGGCTGCAGTAAGGAAGTCCCTCCTTATTACGCGCAAAATAATGATTCCTCCACCTAATAGCAGGGACCCATCGGTCAGGCCACCGTATTTCACAAAAAAACATTTCCCCTTGACTGCTGGGACCCATCAGCTACATTTTCGCATGCAAGGAAGTGCATCCATATCATGGGCAAAAAATATGATTCTCCCCCTGACAGCTGGGACCCACCATCTATATCTCCGCAAGCAAGGAAGTGCCTCCTTACCTCCCTGACATCTGGGACCCACCCGGTCGAACAGTACATAGGGTTGTCTGTCTGGTCGTGAATGTGTACGTACATATTGGTCGATCAGTCTGTCTACAGGCTGCAGCGATGAACCGTGGCTGAGTAAGGAAGGGCATGTATCGTAGTAGAGGCGCCGACATAGCATGTCACGCAGTCCCATCAATATCATGTACATGTACGTATAACCAGGGTGCAAGAAAGTAAATACCGACACGTACGTACATACGGGCGGGGTCTCGAATGCCTACTCGTACATACGTACGGCCAGGGCTCGTGTACATGGAGAGGCAGTGGAGAGCAGTGACGGCGTCATGTTCATTGGCAGCCAACCGGCTGGGTCGGAGCGGAGAAACTGGGTCATGTTCATCGGGAGGCAACAGAATGTGTCATGTTCATCGGGGAGCCAACCTGCTTGCACGGAACAGTCGAAACGAGGCCCGGCGTACCGGAGAACAAAGGAAATGGCCTTGTGTTCGACCGCCTACAGTCGAAACGGGATCCTATTCACCAGGAGGGGTCTGGCGTACCGCTAAACAGAGGAAATAGAGTTCTCTTCGACCTCCTATGGTCAAAACGGGGTCCTATTGATCGGGAGGGGTGTGGAGTAACGCAAAACGGAGGAAATGGACTTCTCTTTTACTCCTATGGTCGAAATGGGGGTCCTGTTCATTGGGAGGGGTGTGGCATACCGCAAAACGGGACTCCACGGGCTAATGTTCATCCAGCGTCGACCTCCTCCAGCCTCCGCGTACGACTGTTCATCCGCGTGTCTCCCTCTTGCCTCCACCAGCTACTATTCATGCATGGGCTCCTGTTCATCCATCCTCCACTGGCTACTATTTAACCAGCCCTCCACGGACTACTATTCATCCAACCTTCCACCGGCAACTGTTCAACCAGCCCTCCATGGTGTCATGTTCATCCACCCCCAACCGGCTCGACCGAGCTCCTGTTCATCCAGCGGCAATGCCCTCTACTTCCATGGGGTTGTTCGTCCAACCCCCATCGGGAACTATTCATCCAACCCCCAACAATGCTCACTGTTCATCAAGAGGCAGCAGGTTCGATCAGCTTTAGTTAGCACCAGTAGCGAAGGAATCGCTCGATTGGGTTTAGTTAACAGCCAAGGATCAATCGATCGCTCAGGTTCAGTAATGCGTGGCCAGTGCAATCGCTCGGGTTCAGTAGGTGAACACCTCACTCGAGTTCAGTTAGAGCCCAACGCCTCGCACCCACGCGCATACGTGTACAAGAGAAACGCGCAATCCCTCCATGCATCGCTCGGCCCCGACCACCTACCGTAACCGGGAACTCCCCGATATTTTCCTCGCCCTCACTTCTACCACAGTTTTCTCTATCATGGACGGCCCAAAGAATGCCAGGCAGCTGCGTCTCTGGCCCGCCCAAGATGAAAAGCCCATTTTCTTTCATGATTTTTTGTCATAGAAGTAGAAGCCCAGCACATCTATGATGATACCGGGTTTTGTCACAACTATCATCATAGAAGTGTCATAAGCATGACAAGAAAAAAATTCGTTCGGCCTAAAATGTCACGAATGTGTCTTTTTTTGTAGTGACATGGAATGCCCAAGACTATCGTGTCGGACCGCGACGTCAAGTTCCTAAGTTACTTGTGGAAGACACTGTGCGCCAAGCTCGGAATCAAGCTCTTGTTCTCTTCGGCATACCATCCACAAACTGACGGCCAAATGGAGGTCACGAACCAGACGCTATGCACTCTCCTACGTGTGTTGATCAAGAAGAACATAAAAAAGTGGGAAGAGTGCTTACCCATTGCCGAGTACGCCTACAACCGCGCAAGACATTTAACTACCGGCAAGTCCCCCTTTAAGGTTGTCTATAGCTTCAATCTGTTGTCCCCATTGAAATTCTACCTCTAGCACTACAAGAGCGCATCAACATGGATGCGAGTACCCGAGCGAGCTATCTCAAGATGGTGCATGAAGATACAAAGCACACCATCGAGCGACGAGTCCAACGCCTTATGACCAAGATCAACATCAACAAGAACCCCATGATATTCAACTAAGGTGAACTCGCTCCTCTCCGAACTACCACTTCGCACATGTGAGCCATGGATACTACCTTACGCAGAAACACTATGTGTGATCAGGTAATTGGAGGGAAGCCACGAAGCAACTACATCCAACAAATAAGACGGCGAGCACACCAAGTACAAGAGCCAAGAAGAAGGGCTACCGGAAAAACCCCAGCCACCGGATGACCGGACCAGGCCATACGTCCGACGCTTCACGCACCACCCAGCCAACTAAAGTCCTAGCATGATAGAGGCGAAGGTGTCCCGATGTTTCAATGAGATGGTGGCTATCGTTTTTGGTGGGAGTCGACCTTGACGATCCGACTACGAACGTGCGAGATGTCGCGCCTTAGCAATCGCTAAACCAACTTCCGAGGGTTATTGACCACGCCGGAGCACGATCAACCTGACCACGAGGGTCTGTTTCTTGCGAGCAAATGAAGAACAAGCAAGAAACTAAGATTGCAATCTGGATATTGTGAATATAAGAGGAAAGCTTTATTGATCAAGGTGGGGTTCTGTGACGCAGTTGTCTGGTTGTTGAACACAAACGAAGTACGCGAAGTTGCAGCTATGGTGAACTTTAATCTAAACAAAACCCAAAGTCTAAATGATGTCCTAAGGGTTGTATATATGTAGGAAGAGGGGGGAATTTTGTGGCCCTTGGAGGAGTGGTCCGAAACCAACCCTATCTCTTGTTTCCCCACACATACGGACTCTAAAAATATCCTATACTTAAGTATTTCGAAAATACATGGGCCTGGCCCAATAATAAGGTGACGCAGCACCTAGAATAACCTGTGGATGAAATTTATGAAGTGGCATCTTGTATATTTCGTCCAAGGCTTCATGCACCCCTTATGGTGGCTTCAAAGTCCTGAAATCATCACTTGTAGCTCCGTTCTTCACCCCCCTGTGCATGCCATCATCTCCATGCTTGGTCTTGCTCCAGTGTTCATCCCTCTTATCTATGCCAGGCCCTTCATTTGTAAGCAAAACAAATGTATCCAATTTAGGCAGCATCATATTCTCATGAACATTAGAATCATTACTAAGAAACGAAAGTACCTGATAATTTAATTAGCATGCGCGAGTTCTAGTAATTGGTCCACTATGTATAGCAGCAGGGGCTGTGGGTGTAACAATGGTATTGATGTCCTCATCATCCTCCCCTTCTTGAAATGAAGTCATCCTCAACGGAAGCTCATCTTCCTCACCCAAATAAGGCTTCAAATCTGCAATGTTAAAAGTGGGACTAACCCCAAAATCTGCAGGCAGCTCAAGTTTATATGCATTATCATTTATTTTCTCTAACACCTTAAAAGGACCATCAACACGTGGCATTAGCTTTGATTTGCGCAAATTAGGAAATCTATCCTTACCGAATGTAACCATACAAGATCTCCAGGTGCAAACACAACATGTTTTCTACCCTTATCTCCAGCAAGTTTATATTTAGCATTCATACGCTCAATGTTTTCCTTAGTTAACTCATGCATTTTAAAATCAATTCAGCATGTTCTTTAGCATCATAATTAACCTTCTCCGAAGATGGAAGAGGCAACAAATCAATAGGTGCATGAGGTAGGAAACCATACACAATTTGAAAAGGGCACATCTTAGTAGTAGAACGCATTGAACGATTATAAGCAAATTCAATATGAGGCAAGCATTCTTCCCACATTTTCTTATTATTCTTCAAAACAGCCCTAAGCATAGTAGACAATGTTCTATTGACTACTTCAGTTTGTCCATCAGTTTGGGGGTGACAAGTAGTACTAAAAAGCAGTTTAGTCCCCAACTTAGCCTATAAACATCTCCAAAAGTGGCTAAGAAATTTAGTATCACGATCTGAAAAAATAGTATTTGGCACACCATGCAAGCGAATAATTTCACGAAAGAACAAATCAACAACATTAACAGCATCATCGCTTTTATGACATGGTATAAAGTGTGCCATTTTCGAGAACCTATCCACGACAACAAATATGCTATCCCTCCACTTCTTTGTTCGAGGTAAACCTAAAACAAAGTCCATAGATATATCCTCCCAAGGAACACTAGGTACAGGCAAAGGCATATATAAACCATGAGGATTGAGTCATGACTTAGCTTTTTGACATGTAGTGCAGCGAGCAACAAAACTCTCAACATCCCGTCTCATCTTTGGCCAAAAGAAATGTGTAGCAAGTACGTCCTCCATCTTCTTCACGCCAAAGTGTTCCATTAATCCTCCTCCATGTGCCTCCTACAACAACAAAAGACGAATGGAGCTAGCTGGAATGCATAGCTTGTTAGCACGAAACACAAATCCATCATTAATGACGAACTTGTTCCACGTTCTTCCTTCTTTACAATTCTGCATTACATCTTTAAAACCAGCATCATGCACATATTGATCTTTGATGGTCTACAAAGCAAATATTTTGAAGTCAAGTTGTGAAAGCATAGCATAGCGACGAGACAATGCATCAGCAATAACATTTTCTTTACCCTTCTTGTGTTTAATGACATAAGGGAAAGTCTCAAAGAATTCAACCCATTTAGCATGTCTATGATTCAGTTTAGCTTGACTTTTGATATGTATCAAAGATTCATGATCAGAATGTATATAAATTCTTTGGGCCATAAATAATGTTGCCATGTTTCCAAAGTTCGAACAAGAGCATATAATTCTGTATCATAAGTAGAATAATTCAGACTAGGCCCACACAATTTGTCAGAAAAGTATGCAACAGGTTTGCCATCTTGTAATAACACACCTCCTAATCCAATTCCACTAGCATCACATTCGAGCTCAAAGTCTTATTAAAATCAGGAAGTTGGAGTAAAGGAGCAGGTGTAAACTTATCTTTCAATACCGTGAAGGATTCTTCTTGTGCGGTACCACAAACAAAAGGTACATCCTTCTTTGTAAGCTCATTGAGAGGTGCAACGATGGTGCTGAAATCTCTCACAAAACTCCTATAGAATCCAGCGAGGCCAAGAAAACTCCTCACTTGTGTGACCATTTTGGGCTGCGGCAAACTCTCAATAGCTTCAATCTTGGCTTTATCAACTTCAATTCCCTGTGGAGTAACAACATAGCCAAGAAAAGATACTCGGTCGATGCAGAAGGTGCACTTCCAAAGGTTACCAAACAAATGTGCATCACGTAGAGCAATAAAAACATCTCGTAAATGTTCCAAATGTTCCTCCAAAGATCTGCTATAAATCAGTATATCATCAAAATAGACTACCACAAATCGTCCAATGAAAGCACGTAAAACTTCGTTCATTAATCTCATGAAAGTACTAGGTGCATTAGTGAACCCAAAAAGCATGGCTAATGACTCATATAATCCAAACTTTGTTTTAAATGCTGTTTTCCATTCATCTCCCAATTTCATACGAATTTGATGGTATCCACTACGCAATCAATCTCGTGGTATTCTCACGGGGGGTGCAACACGACATATGCCACAAGGTGGCTTCGTGTGAGGGCAAGACTGCTGATAGGCCCGGGAGCGGGTATGCGAATAGCACGCGGTAGTTTACCCAGGTTCGGGGCTCTCCAGAGAGATAATACCCCTACTCCTGCATGTCTGGATGTATTTCTGGGTTGTACATTGGGCAGTACAAAGTGCTCCTGGAGCTGTATCTGGAGTCAGTGCCATAGGCATCTGACTTGGTATATATGTATGTGAGCTAGTGGCTGCATGTGCCTGAGCATGCATGCGTGAGTGGCCTTGTGGCCGGCCAAGTGCATGTGGCGTGGCTATGTGTGTGGTGGATGGATGGATGGGTGCCTTATATGGCCCCCGGGTCTATTTTTTATCATATTCATCTTCCAATACGTAGTTATTTCCATTGCTATTTATTTTACTTGCATCTTTTATTTCTCTTTATCATATAAAAATACCAAAAATATTATCTTATCATATCTATCATATCTCACTCTCGTAAGTGACCGTGAAGGGATTGACAACCCCTTTGTCGCGTTGGTTGTGAGGTTCTTATTTAGTTGTGTTGGTGTGTGAGACTTGAGCGTGATCTCCTACTGGATTGATACCTTGGTTCTCAAAAACTGAGGGAAATACTTACGCTACTTTGCTGCATCACCCTTTCCTCTTCAAGGGAAAACCAACGCAGTGCTCAAGAGGTAGCAAACCTCTATGCCTAGATTACCCCAATGTCACCATTTGTAATCCGCAAGTTGATTGCCAACACATATATCAAGTGAATCAATAGAACATCCCATTGTCCCCTGGGGTATCCACAGGCAAGACATACATCAAGTGTTCTCAAATTCAAACTATTCAATCTGATAATAGTGAAACCTCAAGGGGAAAGACTCAATTCATCACAAAGGAGATAGAGAGGGAGAAATGCCATATGATCCAACTATATTAAAAAAGCTCGCAGTACATCAAGATCGTGCCAAATCAAGAACACGAGAGAGAGAAATCAAACACATAGCTACTGTTACATGCCCTTAGGCACGAGGATGAACTACTCCCTCGTCATCATGGAGACCACCAGGATGATGAAGTTGGCCTCCGGTGATGATTTCTCCCTCCTATAGGGTGCCGGAAACAGGTCTCCAAATGCGATTTATTTGGTACAGAGACTGGCAGCGACGGAGTCAAAGTTCTAGGTTAACTTTGGGGGGGGGGGTTCTCTATTTATAGGAAGTTTTATCATTAGAATCACGCAAAAAGGAGTTACAATGGGCCCACAAGGCACTTGGGCACCATCACCCCCTAGGCGGGGCCAAGTGGCTTGTGGCCACCTCGTGGCTCTTCTAGTCATCCCATGAAGCTTCGGGGGTCTCTTTTGTTCCAAAAAATCATTAAAAAGTTTCATCTCCTTTCGAGAAGTTTTAGTTCTGCACACAAAATAACACCACAATAGTTCTGCTAAAAACGTCAGTCTGGGTGAGTTCCATTCAAAACATCCCAAAACAATATAAAATTGTTGTAAACATGGTACAGATACTTCATAAATTATAGATACGTTGGAGATGTATCAGCATGCCCAAGCTTAATTCATGCTCGTCCTTGAGTAGGTAAATGATAAAAGAGATAATTTATGAAGTGTGAATGCTACCATAGTGTATAAGTTTGATCAATGATAATTTCAATCACTTTTACTAACATCATAACAACAACTTTTTCTCGTAAAACTCCTCATGATAAAGTATAAATCAATTCAGATGTTATGTTTTAAACAATGCATTCTCTTGAAACTGAACAACCTATGTTCTTTGTCACCAAAAAATTTCAATGCATATTATTTTCAACAAAGTCTAAGTAAGAGCCCCACACACCCAATTATCATATAGTCTTCTATGATTGCTAGTACTTGATACATCTCCAACTTATCTACAATTTTTTATTGTTCCATCCTGTTATATTATCAATCTTGGATGTTTTATAATCATTTTATAGTCATTTTATATCATTTATTTGTACTAACCTATTGACATAGTGCCAAGTGCCAGTTGCTGTTTTTTGCATGTTTATTACATCGCAGAAAATCAACACCAAAGGGAGTCCAAATGCAGCGAAAATTTACACAGATTTTTTAGGAACTAGAAGACACCTAATAGGCCAAGGCAGCACCTTGGGGGTGCTCCGAGGGGAGCACAACCCACCAGGGCGCGCCAGGAGGCCCAGGCGTGCCCTGGTGGGTTGTACCCACCTCGGGTGCCCCCCGGACTGCCTCTTTGCTCTATAAATACCCCAATATTCCAAAAACCCTAGGGGAGTCGATGAAAATCAATTCCAGCCACCGCAGAGTCCAGAACCACCAGATCCAATCTAAACACCATCATGGAGGGGTTCACCACTTCCATTGGTGCCGCTCCGATGATGCGTGAGTAGTTCTTTGTAGACCTTCAAGTCCGTAGTTAGTAGCTACATGTCTATTTCTCTCTCGTTTGATTTTCAATACAATGGTCTCTTGGAGACCCATATGATGTAACTCTTTCCGCGGTGTGTTTGTTGGGATCGGATGAACTTTGAGTTTATGATCAGATCTATCTTTTTATATCCATGAAAGTTATTTGAGTTTCTTTGATCTGTTATATGCATGATTTCTTATAGCCTCGTATTTCTTCTCCGATATTTGGGATTTGTTTGGCCAACTTGATCTATTTTTCTTGCAATGGGAAGAGGTGCTTTGAAGTGGGTTCAATCTTACGGTGCTTGATCCCAGTAACAGAAGGGGAACCAACACGTATGCATCGTTGCTACTAAGGATAAAACGATGGGGTCTATCTCTACATAGATAGAACTTTTCTACATCATGTCATCGTTCTTATTGCATTACTTTGTTTCTCCATTAACTTAATACACTAGATGCATGCTGGATAGAGGTTGATGTGTGGAGTAATATTAGTAGATGCAGGCAGGAGTCGGTCTACTAATCTTGGACGTGATGCTTATATAATGATCATTGCCTGGATATTGTCATGAGTATTTGAAGTTCTATCAATTTCCCAACAGTAATTTGTTTACCCAATGTTTGCTAATTTTCTAGGGACAAGCCACTAGTGAAACCTACGGCCCCCGGGTCTCTTTCTCATATTATTTTCCTTCGTGATTGATTTTATTTGAATTTTATTTTCAGTCTACTAAACCAAAAATGCATAAATACCTTGCTGCAATTTACTTTGTTTGGCGTTTGATCTATCAATATTTACAACTCTCTCACGTCCGTTTGCCAATTTCTGGCGCCGTTACCCAAGAGGGATTGACAACCCCTTTTACACGTCGGGTTGTGAGTATTTGTTATTTGTGTGCAGGTGTTGTTTACATTGTGTTGCTTGGTTCCCCTACTGGTTCGATAACCTTGGTTTCATATCTGAGGGAAATACCTACCACCGTTGTGCTGCATCATCCCTTCCTCTTTGGGGAAATACCGGCGTAGCTTCAAGCGACATCAAAAGGAACTTCTGGCGCCGTTGCCGGGGAGGATCTTCAACATATACCAGGTTCCTAATCACAAATCTCATCTCCTCACAATTTACATTATTCAGCATTTCCCTCTTGTTTTCCTCTCACCCACTTCACAAAAATTTGCCCTTTTATTCGCCCCTCTTCTTCATTCGTCGTTTTCTTGCCGGATCTGTTTTTGTGTGAAATATTGTTTGCCGTTATTATTTTCATGGATAGTTCTTCCTCTATTGTGTGCACTCCCGAGAACGAGGTTCTCAACTTTAAACAAAGGGGAGGAGAAAATATAAAAGATGCTTGGTATAGAATTTGCAATGCTCATAATATATATATATATCTGTAAGCAATCCACCGTTGTTCTTCTTCGTTGCTTTTATGTGGGCATCACCACTTGGTATAGATTCGTCCTTGATACGATTACCGGTGGAAATATCTTGATGTGTCCCTCTCTTGATGCTTACAATGCCATGGGAAATTTAGTAGGTTCACCACCTCTTATGATTAATGAAACAACTTTGACTCTTGAGCATGTTATGGAAAGATTAGATGTTATTAAAAAGAAAATGCTTACTGAAGAACATATTGAAAACTTGGATAAAAAGATGCATAATTTTTCCACTAAAATTGGGTCAAAAGCGGGGGAAGTTTTTAAGTTGTTGAAAGAAAAGGGAACCGTAATTCATGAAAGAATTGAAGAAAGTCTGTCTTGGATTGATAAACTAGAAGAAATCTTGAGTAATTTGAGCACGGATTTTGCTTCCGCTAAAACTATTGGAAAAGATCCCATAAAAATTGGCAATGCTACCCAAGTTACTAAGAGCAAGGGTGCAACTTCTAGTAAAGGGGATCTTAAGATGATTAGTATCCACCCGGATTTTGTTGAAGTTGTAAGACATCCCTTGGGAAAGAATGAATTCTTCAAAATTGTTCCTAGGAGTATTGCCATTGAAAATCTTTATGCTAAATCTTTGAAAAGTTCTAAGTGATTGATTGAAGAGTTGAACAAAGATGACAAAACATAGGTCCTTGCTTTATGCCTAGCTAAGGGCGTAAAACTATAGCGCTTGTTGGGAGGCAACCCAATGAATAAAATTTATTTTTGCTTTTTGCTTCCTGTTTTATAGTGTTAGCACAATTATACTACTGTTATGATTGTGTTTTTATGTTTTAGTTAGTGTTTGTGCCAAGTAAAGCCTTTAGGATCTTCTTGGGTGATAGCTGTTTTATCTTGCTGAAAAAACAGAAACTTTTCTGCTCATGAAAACAATTCTCATTTTTAACCAGAGAGCGATAAAATACCCATTCCTTTTGCAGTAGATTAATCTACAAATTGCTCAGGTCTTCCTAATTTTTCATAGTTTTTGGAATTACATAAGTATTCTAAATACCCAGATTGCTACAGACTATTCTGTTTTGACAGATTCTGTTTTCTTTGCGTTGTGTGCTTGTTTTGATGGCTCTATGGTTTTCTTTGATGACTTTTTGCCATAGAAAAGTTGGAATACAGTAGATATAATGCAAGAACAAAATATGAATTGGTTTACTACATCAATTATAGTAGTTATTTGTTTTCTTATACTAACGGATCTCATGAAGGCTTTTGTTGAGTTTTGTGTGATTGAAGTTTTCAAGTTTTGGGTTATCTTACGATGGATGAAGGAATAAGGAGTAAGAAGAGCCTAAGCTTGGGGATGCCCCGACATCCCAAGCTATTATCCAAAATAGAGCAAGCAACTAAGCTTGGGGATGCCCCCGAGTGGCATCCCCTCTTTCTTCTAACAACCATCAGTATTTTACTCGAAACTATATTTTTATTCGTCACATACTATGTGTTTTGCTTGGAGCATCTTGTATGATATGAGTCTTTGCTTGTTTTATTTTGTGTTTTAAGTCTTGATTCCTTGCTGGACACACCTATTTGAGAGAGCCAAAATTATGTCATGACTTGTTAGAATTGCTCTCTATGCTTCACTTAAATTTTGATGAGATATGGACTTCTTCTAGTGCTTCACTTATACATTTTTGAGCATGGCGTGCTTTAGTATTTTTGAAGAAATGCTCTCTTGCTTCACTTAGATTTATTTGAGAGTGAGTAAAATTTTCAAGAAATTCTCTCTTGCTTCACTTAAATTAATTTGAGAGAAAGAAATATTATGCTCATGATCTTCACTTATATTTATTTGAGCTTGTCAAAAGCAATACATGAAAATTAGTCCCAAAGTGATAGATATCCAAGAAAGATATAATAAAAACTTTCATGAATATCACTGGACAAAATAAACTTGATTCTTAGTAATAGGTTAAAGATATGATGATGTGATATGTGAGTTTGTTGATGAGTAATTATGCTTTAGTAAGTATATTGGTGTTAAGGTTTGTGATTCCCTATGCAAGAACGAATGACAATAATTATGCAATGAAATTATATCCTACTTGTGGTGCATTATTCGGTGTTAATTATGCTTAATGCTCGCTTATGAGATTATCCGTTTCTTGGTTGGTCGCTTCTAAATCTTTTGCTAACCTTCATTTTGCACTAAGTATGATCATTACTTGTGAATCCAAAAACCGTTAAACCAGTTTTGCCACATGACTCCACTATATCTACCTATATGTAGTATTCTTTTGTCGTTCTAAGCAAATTTGTATCTGCCATCTCTAATTTTCAAAATAAACTTCTCTTTTGTGTGTTCGTTCTGCTCGCGAAGCGGTGAGGGGTGGCTAATCTTTTCCATGCTAGATGTGTTATTATCAGGATGAGAGTTTATTCACTTATCATTGCACCAGAGTAAGGCAAAGGTATTAGGGATGCCTAGTCCCGAAATGAAAAAAATGAATTTACTTTATGTTATCAAATAATAAATTCCTTGGAAAGTGTTGGTGTGGAAGGCCCCCGTGGATACGAGTAGCCATGGAAAGTGAAAGTATGGTGGAAAAAGGAATAAACTTTATTTTCTGTTTGGGAACCGCCTATGATATATCTAGCATGTAAAGGTTGGGAACTATAAGTCGTTTTCGTTGGTGGGAAGGACACACCTCCCAAAATGTTTTTATCTCTAATTTTTCCGCTTTGAGCTCTCGCACCTCTACAAATCCCTACTTCCCTCTGCGGAGGGCCTTTCTTTTATTTTACGCAATTTCATTTTGAATTTGAGTCTCCATCTTCTCTTATAAAAGCACCAATTACGAGGCACTATGATCATACTTGAGTATGGGTGTAGTTAATATGCGAGTGTGTTTCATGAATGGATCAATGATTGAGCGTGAAGGGCTAGGGGTAGCTTATTTTAGCGTTGATATTTTGAAAGACATGGTTGCTTGTTGATATGCTTGAGTATTTAAGTTATCATGTCAAAACTAGACTATTGCTTTGAACAATATAAAAGTCCAAATGTCCATGCTATAAAGAAAAGAATATGATATGACATATGAGGCAGCATTCCACATCAAAAATTCTGTTTTTATCACTTACCTACTCGAGGACGAGTAGGAGTTAAGCTTGGGGATGTTGATACGTCTCTGTAACATCCCAAATTTTCAATTTGGAATGTTATACATTAGATCATCATTGCATATCATATTTTATTGCTTTTCTGGTTGATCCTAGAAATTCTACGCAACTCAAGGACCCTCGGAGAGAGTTGGGGATTTCGTTATTTTCATATTTGAGTTTTTCTCAAATTTTGAAGATAGGATGATTTGATTTTATATATTTATCTTCAATTATTTCTATTATAATAATATGAGAGAGGGAATAAAATGACTTTCCCAAAATAAAGAAATATTGAGGATTTAATAAAAATCAAATAAGTTTTTATTTTGGTTTTATTTGCTATTTTATTCGAATTTAGGAAAAATTGCACGTTTTCAAAAATTGCATTTAGAGCCAAAAAATGTTCATCCTGTTCTAAATATTTTATTTAGATGGAGAAAATTTGTTTTGGCATTTTTAGATTTTTATTTATTTTTCTAGAAATATTTTTTTCGCGCGGCGATATTGTTTTAAAAAAAAGGAAAAAAAAGAGACCCGCGCCCGACTGGGCCAAGGGCCCAGCCGAGCCAGGCCGGCCTAGCCGCCGCCGCCTTCCCGTCGGACTCGAGGAGGAGTCCGAGCCGGAGCCGCGCCGCCCGTTGCCCCCTCCCCCTCTTAAATAGCCGCCCCACCGCCACCCTCTCCTCACCCCGCCGCCCCGCACCGCCGCCTGCGCCGCCGCACGCCGCCGCCGCTTCCCGCCGCCCCGCGCCGCCAGGAGCCACCGCCCTCTCCTCACCCCGCCGGAGCCGGAGCCCCGCCGGAGAGTCGCCGCCGCCGACGTAGTCGCCGGCCGGTTTTTGGAAAAAAACCCGATTTGGTTTTTTTTGAAAACCCTAGCTTCGTTTTTTGAAATAAATAAATCCATTTTTTCCGGTTTATTTATCTAGCGAGCACCCGTTCGTCTGTTCGTCTCAACGAACGCGTTTTTCGTTTAGCTTCTGTTAACAAAAGTTCGTTCGTTAACTGTTCGTCGTTTTTCTTTTTCTCGGATTAAATCCACGGTTTTTCTGATCGCGATCTCTGATCCGATGTTCGTTCTAGTTTAACTTTTCGCTCGTTTATCGGAATCAGGCGATTCAAGCGCCTGGAGTTTCGTCTCGAAACCCTCTTTCCGTTTAACCAACTCAAACAAGTTTTTGGCACTGTAAAAAATGCCCTAGATCCAGAATAGTAAATGAAGCTTGTTTCTCTTGCCGTTTGTCTTTCGTTGCTTCGTTCGTTTTGATTCTTTTTGCCAACCAGAGTTCTTAAGTTGAACTTTCTGGTTAGTTCTCTTGTTCGAGTTTTACCTGTGCATTAGTTGAGTACTTATTGTGTTCTTGTTTGTTTGCGATAGAGTACCCGGAGTGCGCCGCTTGCTACTTCAAATCGCTAGGTTTCCCGGATCATCAGCAAGGCAAGTAACACTTTGATCATACCTCCTACTACCCAGTTTTATTGCATTAGATCAATCCTCACACATTGCATGATTAGGATCTAATTAAATTGTGGGTTTGGGGAGTAGTTGAGGTAGATCCTATTACCTGTTTATTATCAAATCTTTGGGAGTTACTCTATGTTTGCTTATTATTGCTATGTTATGCTATGCTAGTAGACGTGGATTGGGTGAGTGTATCCATGACAGATGTGAGCTTTGTTAATTAATGGTTTATTTAAGGTGGCAACCTAAACACACATTTGGATTAAGGCACCTGGGTATTCCAGCGATTGCCTGTTTTCTTTTGGACCGCCACCCAGGCTCAAAGGGATCATGAGATTATTCATACTAGAAACTTCCGTGTGCAGCCACAAGCTACTATGGGCTCTAGCATAGTTAACTAAGTCGTGCGAACTCTTAAAGTGGTAGACTAGCAGATGTAGGGGATGTAGGTTGGTATGCTCTACCCGTTCGTAAGGTGCTAGCGCTTCTGAAAGACTATGTCTCGGTCATCCATTTATCAAACACCATGCAGTGCGAGAAAACCAACAGAGGAGATCGAGTCTTGTGGGGAAAAGTGCGCAAACCTCTGCAGAGTGTATAAACTAATCATGGTTAGCCGTGTCCCCGGTTATGGACATCTTGAGTATCTAGTACATGGATTATCATGTGAATCTCATCATGTTACTCTAAAGTTAATTGTTGGGTTTTAATGTTGATGTTTAATTGGGATTGAGAATGTTGTCAACCAATCTCAATGTTTAACAACTACCATGATAGTTAAATAAAATTTATTCATTTACAGTTGGGAAAAATTGGCTTTACGCAAAACTGTAACCATAGAGCTTTCCACCAGCCTATTTTATTCTATTACTCTCTATGTGTTACATTGCCAGCATATTCCATGTGCTGACCCGTTTTGGGCTGCAACATTAATGTTGCAGACTTTTCAGATGATGATTAAGGTGCCATTAGGTCATGGTTCTATACTCAGTGATGCCATTGGAGTTGATGGACTAACTTATCTTCCAAGCCTTCCCCTGTTATTGTTATTAGATGGCCTTAAGCCATATCTATTGTAATAAGTTCTCTTTTGAGACACCCAATGTAATAAGTGTGTGATTGCTACTCTGTTATAAGTCCTTCAAAGTACTGTGTGGTGTCAGCATTACTGATCCAGGGATGACACCGGAGCACAGAGATTGGACCGTTTGAGGTTTGGTCGCTACAAGATGGTATCAGAGCACACGCTGACTGTAGGACACGACCACTAAGCTAAAGCCCTAGATCACTACTTACTCTTGTCCTTCTGACCTCTCATCTTTTCTACTCTTTTAGGATGGCAGATGCAAGGAACAAGTTCATACAACTGGATGAAAATACACCCTTTGGACGTCACTTGAAGGAAGTCACTAGATACCTGAACATAGGAGTACCAAGCTTCACCGGAACCTACAACACCACATTACCTGAAGAAGAGCGCTGGATGATTCAAGTTCAAGTTCCAGGAAGGACGTTAATGCCAGTCACTGAGCCCAAGGGGTTTTCTTTTGATGCACCAACTTGGAGTCTAGGAAAGAGCATGGCAGCTCACATTGCCATGGGACGCATTGGAGAAGTTTACCGCAATGATCTCAAGGATACTGTCTACCAGATTTGTGGGCGCCGAGATGAGCACTGGGAGATGATCAACACCAGGAAGGATAGATCAATTGCATCTTTTATCCAAGAGTTAAACCAGCACATTCGACGTCAGGAGAACTAGATGTGCGCCGACATGATAGATCTGAAGAAAGCAAGGGCAAGAATCAAGGAACTGGAGGAAGAACTCAAGGCTACACGTGAAGATTATGAAGAGGAAATCAAAGTATTAGTGGAAAAGAATGACGATCTGATCAAGAAGATTGGAATATTCATGGGAGACCCTACACTAGTAGAAGAAGACGAAGAACCCAAGGAGATTCGCCCGGAAGACTACATCACCATCGATGACACCGACTCGGATCCATATGATAGCGATGATGACTATGTTGATGAAGCTGGAGCAGATATCATGGAGTCTGCAACCAAGGAGTATTTCTAGTAGACCACCCCAACAGTAGTAGTAGTCCACCATGTAAATATAGGAGCTCGAGCACTTTTGCGATAGTTAGAACGATTGTATGCCCTTATTTGATTGATTGAATGAAGTGAATTGTTTGCTTTTGCCTCATGTGCATATGGGTAGTGTTTTCTCTTTAGGCCCCCTCTATTCTTAAATCTCATCTTTTCTAAACCCTCATATGCCTCCGAGACGTGACCCCGGATTTACCTTCCCACCAGAGCTCACTCAGTTGATCCAGCAGCAGAACACATTGATGCAGTCACTAGTCCAGAATCAGAATCAGGGGAACAAAAACAACAACAACCCACCACCACCACCACCTGTTGATCACTTAGCCTGTTTTCTTAGGCTGAATCCGCCGGTGTTTTCCAGTAGCACCGAGCCGATACTAGCAGATGATTGGCTCCGCAAGACAGCTAGAGAGTTGACCACAGCAGGATGCACAGATGCGGAAAAGGTGAAGTTTGCCGCACATCAGCTTGAAGGACCCGCAGCCTCATGGTGGGAGAATTTCACAGCCACTTTCCTTGTCGACATTGTCACATGGGACCAGTTTCAGCAGGCTTTTCGTACTGCCCATGTTTCAGCAGGAGCTATGGCCATGAAGAAGCGAGAGATTCGCAACTTATGCCAAGGAGGACGGATAGTTGGCCAGTATGTGGAGGACTTTAGTAAGTTAGCATGTTATGCTCCAGATGACGTTGCTACGGATGCAGCTAAGCAGGAGAAGTTTCTGGAAGGATTGAATGATGAGTTGAGCATGCAGTTGATGGTAGCAACCTTCAACAACTACCAGGAGTTGGTAGATAGTGCTCTCATGATTGAAGGGAAGCAGCAGTAGATCGAGAACCGCAAGAGGAAGTATGGACAAGGGAAGTACAATTCTGGAGCTCAGCAGAAGCCACGTTTTACCCCTAGAGCGGGAGGACATTTCCAGCATACCCATGGAGGAGGTAGCTCGCACAATCACAATGGCACCAAGAATGGGAATGGGAATGTAGGAAGCAATGGCCAGAACCGCACCAACCCATCAACCCCAGCCAAGAGAGACCTGAGCCAAGTCACTTGTTTTAAGTGCCAGAAGACCGAACATTATGCCAACGAATGTCCTGAAGCCCAAAATGGAAATGGCAATGGAAGCTCTGGGAAGAAGCCGAACCCTTTCAATAGGGGACAGGTGAACCACGTTAACATGGAGGAAGTTGAAGCCCAGCCCGATGCAGTAATAGGTAAGTTTTTGGTTAAGTCATTTACTGCACTCGTTCTTTTTGATACTGGTGCATCGCATTCATACATATCAAGGGGATTTATGGATAAGTATAAACTGCCAACCCAAGCCCTTAGGTCACCCATGTTAGTAACCTCGCTTGGAGCAGAGTATATGGCTAGTCTATGGTGTGATCGGTAACCATTAAGGATTGGTAACTACGTATTTCCCTCAGACCTAATAGTATTGGAATCCCAAGGACTGGATGTGATATTAGACATGGATTGGTTGTCAAAGTATGAAGGAAATATTTAATGTGCCAGTAAGTAAATTTTGCTTACCACCCCAGAAGGAAGAAGGATCAAGTATGTATCACGACATGTGCCAAACAGGACTCAAGTAAATTGCCTAACAGGAGTTGTGCGGGAGGAAGTACCAATAGTGAAGGATTTCCCTGATGTATTTCCCGAGGAGTTGCCAGGCATGCCACCGGATGGAGATATTGAGTTTTTGATTGAACTTTTGCCAGGCACAGGGCCAATATCAAAGAGACCATATAGGATGCCCGCAAAGGATTTGGTGGAGATTAAGAAGCAGATTAAGGAGTTACTGGATAAGGGTTATATTCACCCAAGTTCTTCACCTTGGGGATCACCAGTACTTCTAGTAGAAAAGAATGATGGATCGTTAAGGATGGTTGTTGATTATCGAGGTTTGAATGAAGTAACCATCAAGAACAAGTACCCACTACCAATGATCAATGATCTGTTTGATCGATTGCAAGGAGCTAAGGTATTTTCCAAGATCGATCTGCGATCAGGATACCACCAGTTGAAGATTCGAGAACAAGATATACCTAAGACGGCTTTTACCACCAGGTATGGGCTGTACGAGTATACCGTTATGTCATTTGGTCTGACTAACGCACCAGCATATTTCATGAACATGATGAACAAGGTGTTTATGGAGTTTCTGGATAAATTCGTGGTAGTGTTCATTGATGATATCCTGGTTTACTCAAAGAATGAAGAGGAGCATAAGGAACATTTGCGTTTGGTGCTTGGTAAACTCAGAGAACATAAATTATATGCCAAGTTTAGCAAATGTGAGTTTTGGTTGAAGCAAGTTGGATTTCTCGGACACGTTATATCGGGAGAAGGTATAGCAGTAGATCCCACTAAAGTTGATACCGTGACCAATTGGAAAGCGCCAACAACAGTTGGAGAGATCCAGAGTTTTCTTGGACTCATAGGATACTACCAGAGATTCATTGGGAATTTCTCAAAGATTGCGAAGGCTATGACGGAATTGTTGAAAAAGGATACCAAGTTCATATGGACTGAGGAATGTGAGGCAAGTTTCCAGGAATTGAAGAAATGTTTGGTTACATCACCTGTGCTGATTTTGCCAGATCAGACCAAGGATTATGAGGTGTATTGCGACGCTTCACATCAAGGACTTGGAGCAGTGCTTATGCAGGAAGGAAGAGTTGTTTCCTATGCCTCACGACAGCTTAAGCCTCATGAGTTGAATTATGCCACGCATGATTTGGAGTTAGCAACCGTAGTGCATGCATTGAAAACTTGGAGACACTTTCTCATTGGAAACCATTGTGAGGTGTACACGGATCACAAGAGTTTGAAGTATATTTTCACGCAGAAAGAGTTAAATCTCAGGCAAAGAAGATGGTTGGAGCTCATCAAGGATTACGATATGAGATTAGATTATCACCCCGGAAAGGCTAACGTAGTAGCTGACGCGTTGAGCCGTAAAAGCCACGTCAACACCCTAATGACGGGAGATTTACCAAGGGAGTTAGCTGAAAACCTTTGTGAGCTATGTTTGGAGATAGTTCCGAGAGGCTATGTAGCAGCATTGGAGATTTAGTCTACCTTGATGGATAAGATCAAAGAAGCTCAAAGGACTGACAAGGAGATTGCCTCTATTAAGGAGAAAATGAGCAAAGGAAAAGCTAAGGGATTTCATGAGGATGAGCACGGTACCCTATGGTTTGAAGACCGTGTTTATGTGCCTAATGATTCGGAGATCAGGAAGTTAATTCTGCAAGAGGCACATGATTGACCATATTCGATTCACCCAGGAAATACCAAGATGTATTTGGATTTGAAGGATACTTTCTGGTGGACCGGAATGAAGAAGGATATTGCGGAGTATGTAGCAGTTTGTGATGTATGTCAGAGAGTAAAGGCAGAGCATCAGAAGCCAGCAGGATTGCTACAGCCATTGCTGATACCCGAATGGAAGTGGGATAAGTTAGGCATGGATTTTATTACAGGTTTACCCAGAACACGTTCAGGCTATGACTCTATATGGGTTGTAGTCGATCATTTGACAAAGGTAGACCATTTCATTCCAGTGAAGACTACCTATACCAGTGCAAAGTTGGCAAAGATATACATGACCAGAATCGTATGTCTGCATTGAGTTCCAAAGAGCTTTGTATCAGATAGAGGAACCCAATTTACCTCAAAGTTCTGGAATCAGTTGCATGAAACTTTGGGTACCAGACTAGAGTTTAGTACAGCCTTCCATCCGCAGACAGATGGACAGACCAAGAGAGTCAATCAAATTTTGGAGGATATGCTGAGAGCTTGTGCGCTAGATTACGGATCTAGTTGGGACGAGAATTTGCCATATGCAGAGTTCTCTTACAACAGCAATTCTCAATCCAGTTTGAAGATGGCCCCTTTCGAAGCCTTGTACGGAAGGAGGTGCAGGACCCCATTGTCTTGGGATGAAGTTGGAGACCGTCAGTTGTTTGGACCGGATCTGACTAAGGAGTCTAAATAGAAAGTGAAATTGATACTCGACAGGCTCAAGGTAGCCCAGTCCAAGCAGAAGAGCTACGCAGATTCAAAACGCCAGGAGACAGTTTATGAAGTCGGAGACCGAGTTTATCTTCGAGTATCACCACTTCGAGGAGTTAAGCGCTTTGGAGTTAAGAGAAAATTAGCGCCATGTTTTGTAGGCCCATACAAAGTTTTGGAGCGTATGGGAGAATTAGCCTATAAGTTGGAATTGCCCGAAGGATTGTCAGGAATTCACGACATGTTCCACGTTTCCCAGTTGAAGAAGTGCCACGCAGATATGGCTGACATACCACTGACAGATACAGTGTCGCTGGAAGCAATTCAGTTGGACAGTGATTTGACCTATGAGGAGAAACCAGTCAAGATTCTAGAGTATGCCAATCGAGTCACCCGCAGCAAGGCTATCAAGTTTTGCAAAGTTCAGTGGAGCCACCACACGGAGGATGAAGCCACGTGGGAGCGAGAGGAAGAATTGTTGAAGGACCACCCTCACCTATTTTCTAACCAACCTGAATCTCGAGGGCGAGATTCATCTTAAGGGGGGTAGGTTTGTAACATCCCAAATTTTCAATTTGGAATGTTATACATTAGATCATCATTGCATATCATATTTTATTGCTTTTCTGATTGATCCTAGAAATTCTACGCAACTTAAGGACCCTTGGAGAGAGTTGGGGATTTCATTATTTCATATTTGAGTTTTTCTCAAATTTTGAAGATAGGATCATCTGATTTTATTTATTTTAAGTTCAATTATTTCTATTATAAAAATATGAGAGAGGGAATAAATTGACTTTCCCAAAATAAAGAAATATTGAGGATTTAATAAAAAATCAAATAAGTTTTTATTTTGGTTTTATTTACTATTTTATTCGAATTTAGGAAAAATTGCACGTTTTAAAAAATTGCATTTAGAGCCAAAAATGTTCATTCTATTCTAAATATTTTATTTAGACGGAGAAAATTTGTTTTGGCATTTTTAGATTTTTATTTATTTTTCTAGAATTTTTTTTGGCACAACAAAATTGTTTTTTTTAAAGACCCGCGCCCAACTGGGCCAAGGGACCAGCCCAGCCAAGCCGGCCCAGCCGCCGCCGTCGCCTTCCCGCCGGACTCGAGGAGGAGTCCGAGCCGGAGCCGCGTCGCCCGTCGCCCCCTCCCCCAAGTCAACCCCCTCCCCCTCTTAAATAGCCGCCCCGCCGCCGCCCTCTCCTCACCCCGCCGCCCCGCACCGCAGCCCGCCGCCGCCTGTGCCGCCGCACACCGCCGCCTCCGCTGCCGCTTGCCGCCGCCCCGCGCCGCCCAGAGCCGCTGCCCCGCCGCCCTCTCCTCACCCGCCGGAGCCGGAGCCCCACCGGAGAGTCGCCGCCGCTGAAGTAGTCGCCGGACGGTTTTTGAAAAAAAACCGATTTGTTTTTTTTTGAAAACCCTAGCTTTGTTTTTTTAAAACAAATAGCTCGGTTTTTTTCCGGTTTATTTATTTAGCGAGCGCCCGTTCGTCCGTTCGTCTCAACGAACGCGTTTTTCGTTTAGCTTCTGTTAATGAACATTCGTTCGTTAACTGTTCGTCGTTTTTCTTTTTCTCGGATTAAATCCGCAGTTTTTCTGATCGCGATCTCTGATCCGATGTTCGTTCTAGTTTAACTTTTTGCTCGTTTATCGGAATCAGGCGGTTCAAGCGCCTGGAGTTTCATCTCGAAACCCTCTTTCCGTTTAACCAACTCAAACAAGTTTTTGCCACTGTAAAAAATGCCCTAGATCTAGAATAGTAAACGAAGCTTGTTTCTCTTGCCATTTGTCTTTCGTTGCTTCGTTCGTTTTGATTCTTTTTGCCAACCGGAGTTCTTTTTTTTTGAGGTAGCTTACCGGAGTTCTTAAGTTGAACTTTCTGGTTAGTTCACGTGTTCGAGTTTTACATGTGCATTAGTTGAGTACTTATTGTGTGCTTGTTTGTTTGCGATAGAGTACCCGGAGTGCGCTGCTTGCTACGTCGAATCGCTAGGTTTCTCGGATCATCAGCAAGGCAAGTAACACTTTGATCATACCTCCTACTACCCAGTTTTATTGCATTAGATCAATCCTCACACATTGCATGATTAGGATATAATTAAATTGTGGGTTTGGGGAGTAGTTGAGGTAGAACCTATTACCTGTTTATTATCAAACCTTTGGGAGTTACTCTACGTTTGCTTATTATTGCTATGCTATGCTAGTAGACGTGGATTGGGTGAGTGTATCCATGATAGATGTGAGCTTTGTTAATTAATGGTTTATTTAAGGTGGCAACCTAAACGCACATCTGGGTGGATTGAGGCACCTGGGTATTCCAGCGACTGCCTCTTTTCTTTTGGACTGCCACCCAGGCACAAAGGGATCATGAGATTATTCATACTAGAAACTTCTGTGTGCAGCCACAAGCTACTATGGGCTCTAGCATAGTTGACTAAGTCGTGCGAACTCTTACAGTGGTAGACTAGTAGATGTAGTGGATGTAGGTTGGTACGGTCTACCCATTCGTAAGGTGCTAGCGCTTCTGAAAGACTATGTCTCGGTCATCCGTTTCTCAAACACCATGCAGTGCGAGAAAACCAACAGAGGAGATCGAGTCTTGTGGGGAAAAGTGTGCAAACCTCTGTAGAGTGTATAAACTAATCATGGTTAGTAGTGTCCCCGGTTATGGACATCTTGAGTATCTAGTACCTGGATTATCATGTGAATCTCATCATGTTACTCTAAATTTAATTTTTGGGTTTTAATGATGATGTTTAATTGGGATTGAGAATGTTGTCAACCATTCTGAATGTTTAACAACTACCATGATAGTTAAATAAAATTTATTCCTTTGCAGTAGGGAAAAATTGGCTTTACGCAAAACTGTAACCATAGAGCTTTCCACCAGCCATATATGCATATAGATTAGCCTATTTTATTCCATTACTCTCTATGTGTTACATTGCCAGCATATTCCATGTGCTGACCCATTTCGGGCTGCAACGTTAATGTTGCAGACTCTTCAGACGATGATTAAGGTGCCATTAGGTCGTGGTTCTATACTCAGTGATGCCGTTGGAGTTGATGGACTCACTTATCTTCCAAGCCTTCCGCTGTTATCGTTATTAGATGGCCTTAAGCCATATTTATTGTAATAAGTTCTCTTTTGAGACACCCGATGTAATAAGTGTGTGATTACTACTCTGTTATAAATCCTTCAAAGTACTATGTGGTGTCAGCATTACTGATCCAGGGATGACACCGGAGCACAGAGATTGGACCGTTTGAGGTCTGGTCGCTACAGTCTCCAACGTATCTATAATTTTTGATTGTTCCATGCTATTATATTATCAATCTTGGATGTTTTATAATCGTTTTATAGTCATTTGTATCATTTTTGGTACTAACCTATTGACATAGTGCCAAGTGCCAGTTGCTGTTTTTTGCATGTTTTTACATCGCAGAAAATCAATACCAAATGGAGTCCAAATGCAGCGAAACTTTACGGAGATTTTTTATGGACCAGAAGACACCTAATGGGCCAAGGCAGCGCCTGGGGTGCTCCCAGGGGATCAAAACCCACCAGGGCGTGCCAGGAGGCCCAGGCGTGCCCTGCTGGGTTCTGCCCACCTCGGGTGCCCCCTCCCAGACCACCTCTTTGCTCTATAAATACCCTAATATTCTAGAAACCCTAGGGGAGTCGATGAAAATTAATTCCAGCTGCCGCAGAGTCCAGAACCACCAGATCCAATCTTGACACCATCACGGAGGGGTTCACCACTTCCATTGGTGCCTCTCTGATGATGCGTGAGTAGTTCTTTGTAGACCTTCGGGTCCGTAGTTAGTAGCTAGATGGTTTCCTCTCTCTCGTTTGATTCTCAATACAATGATCTCTTGGAGATCCATAGGATGTAACTCTTTTTGCGATGTGTTTGTTGGGATCTGTTGAACTTTGAGTTTATGATCAAATCTATCTTTTTATATCCATGAAAGTTATTTTAGTTTCTTTGATCTCTTATATGCATGATTTCTTATAGCCTCGTATTTCTTCTTCGATATTTGGGTTTTGTTTGGCCAACTTGATATATTTTTCTTGCAATGGGAAGAGGTGCTTTGTAGTGGGTTCGATCTTACAGTGCTTGATCCCAGTGACAGAAGGGGAACCGACATGTATGTATCATTGCTACTAAGGATAAAACGATGGGGTCCATCTCTACATAGATAGATCTTGTCTACATCATGTCATCGTTCTTATTGCATTACTCCATTTCTCCATGAACTTAATACACTACATGCATGCTGGATAGTTGTCGATGTGTGGAGTAATAGTAGTAGATGCAGGCAGGAGTCGGTCTACTAATCTTGGATTTGATGCCTATACAATGATAAGTGCCTAAATATCGTCATGAGTATTTGAAGTTCTATCAATTTCCCAACAGTAATTTGTTTACCCACCGTTTGCTATTTTCCTCGAGAGAAGCCACTAGTGAAACATATGGCCCCTGGGTCTCTTTCTCATATTATTTGCCTTCATGATCTATTTTATTTGACTTTTATTTTTCAGATTTACTAAATGAAAAATACAAAAATACCTTGCTGCAATTGATTTTATTTGGCGTTCGGTCTATCAATATTTACAACTCTCTCACGTACATTTGCCAATTTATGGCGCCGTTACCCGAAAGGGATTGATAACCCCTTTTACACGTCGGGTTGCGAGTATTTGTTATTTGTGTGCAGGTGCTGTTTACGTTGTGTTGCTTGGTTCTCCCACTGGTTCGATAACCTTGGTTTCATATCTGAGGTAAATACCTACTGCCGTTGTGCTGCATCATCCCTTCCTCTTTGGGGAAATACCGACATAGCTTCAAGCGACATCAGTACTCAAAGCATATTTTTATAACAAATAATGTCCATCGAACACAAAGAAAGAGAGGGGCTTAATGTTTCACCTCCCAACTTATTTATCATACGGATGATTGTCAACAATAATAATTCATGATCGAATATATGTGAACGGCTATATATGCCTAGATCTCTTCCACCGCTTGCCAACTAAAGAATTGGTTGGAATAAGAAATTGACTCAATAAAAATAAAATTAACAGAAGAAGTAAAAGATGAGCCCTTCGCAAAGGGAAGCATGGATTTGCAGAGGTGCCAGAGCTCATTGCTTAAAACAGAGATGAATACATTTTGAGTGGTGTACTTTTCCTGTCAACGTCACGACCGAGAGTTCTCAATATCTTCCATGATAAACACATTATCGGTGGTTCCCAAGCAGAAAGGTAAAGTTTACTCCCCCTCAACATTCGAACACAAGCCATGGTTAGTCGGATCCTCTTGTGCCCTCCATACAATCAACTTTATGGGGGAGTTCGCTACATTATAATTTTTTTTATTTTGATTACAGGACTAGGCATCCCAATTACCAGGCTCTCTCGTGCAATGACAGATAAATAAATACCCATCATGAGAATAACCCGCTTATGATGGATGATACTGACCACCCCCTTCCGCTTCATGAGCGGTACGGGGACAGAAAAGAGATGTTTATTTAAAGATTTAGAGATGGCACATGCAAATTTACTTGGAATGGCATGGTAATACCGTATAGGTAGGTATGATGGACACTCATGGAACAAACTTGGCTCAAGGAATTTGGATGAAAAAGAGTATTCCTGCTTTGTACAGAAATTTTGGCTACCAAAAGATTCCAAACAAGCATCACATGTTGGAGGATCCATAACTGTTGGGGAACACAGTATTTTAAAAAATTTCCTTCGATCACGCAAGATCTATCTAGGAGATGCATAGCAACAAGAAGGGAGAGTGTGTCTACGTACCCTCGTAGACTGAAAGCGGAAGCGTTTAGTAACACGGTTGATGTAGTCGAACGTCTTCATGATTCAACCAATCCAAGTACCGAACGCACGGCACCTCCGTGATCTGCACACGTTCAGCTCGGTGACGTCCCTCGAACTCTTGATCCAGTTGAGGCCGAGGGAGAGTTTCGTCAGCGCGACGGCGTGGTGATGGTGATTATGAAGTTACCGACGCAAGGCTTCACCTAAGCACTACGACAATATGACCGAGGTGGAAAACTGTGGAGGCGGGCACCACACACGGCTAAGACAAATCTTGGAGTGCCTTTGGGGTGCCCCCTACCCACATATATAAAGGAGGGGGAAGAGGAGGCCCGCCTGGGAGGGGCGCGCCTATAAGGGGAGTCCAACTCGGATTCCCAATCCTAGTTGGACTCCCCTTCCTTTTACAAGAGGGGAGAGAGGGAAGGAGTAGGAGAGGGAGAAGGAAAGAGAGGGGGACGCCGCCCCCTCCCTAGTCCAATTCGGACTTGCCATGGGCGGGGGGGGGCACCCCTTGAGGCCCTTCTCTCCTTTCTCGTATGGCCCATTAAGGCCCATTACTACCCCCCGCGAATTCACGTAACTCTCCGGTACTCCGAAAAATATCTGAATTACTAGGAACCTTTCCGATGTCCGAATATAGCTTTCCAATATATCAATCTTTATGTCTCGACCATTTCGAGACTCCTCATCATGTCCGTGATCTCAACCGGGACTCCGAACAACCTTCGGTACATCAAATCACATAACTCATAATACAAATCGTCATTGAACGTTAAGCGTGCGGACCCTACGGGTTCAAGAACTATGTAGACATGACTGAGACACATCTCTAGTCAACAACCAATAGCGGAACCTGGATTCTCGTATTGGCTCCTACATATTCTACGATGATCTTTATCGGTCAAACCGCATAACAACATACGTTGTTCCCTTTGTTATCGGTATGTTACTTGCCCGAGATTCCATCATCGGTATCCTCATACCTAGTTCAATCTCGTTACTGGCAAGTCTCTTTACTCATTTTGTATTGCATCATCCCGTAACTAACTCTTTAGTCACATTGCTTGCAAGGCTTATAGTGATGAGAATTACTGAAAGGGCCCAGAGATACCTCTCCGAAAATCGGAGTGACAAATCCTAATCTCGATCTATGCCAACTCAACAAACACCATCAGAGACACCTGTAGATCATCTTTATAATCACCCAGTTATGTTGTGACGTTTGATAGAACACTAAGTGTTCCTCCGGTATTCGGGAGTTTCATAATCTCATAGTCATAGGAACATGTATAAGTCATGAAGAAAGCAATAGCAACAAACTAAACGATCATAGTGCTAAGCTAACGGATGGGTCTTGTCCATCACATCATTCTCTAATGATGTGATCCCGTTCATCAAATGACAACACATGTGTATGGCTAGGAAACTTAACCATCTTTGATTAACGAGCTAGTTAAATAGAGGCATACTAGGGACACTCTGTTTGTTTATGTATTCACACATGTATCAAGTTTCTGGTTAATACAATTCTAGCATGAATAATAAACATTTATCATGATATATGGAAATATAAATAACAACTTTATTATTGCCTCTAGGGCATATTTCCTTCATTCTCCCACTTGCACTAGAGTCAATAATCTAGTTCACATCGTCATGTGATTTGACACCAATAGTTCACATCTTTATGTGATTAGTTCACATCTCCATGTGACTAATACCCAAAGGGTTTACTAGAGTCAATAATCTAGTTCACATCGCTATGTGATTAACTCCCAAAGAGTGTTCATGTTTTGCTTGTGAGAGAAATTTAGTCAACGAGTCTACCACATTCAGAGCCGTATGTATTTTGCAAATTTTTCTATGTATACAATGCTCTGCATGGACCTACTCTAGCTAATTGCTCCCACTTTCAATATGTATCCAGATTGAGACTCAGAGTCATCCAAATCGGTGTCAAAACTTGCATTGATGTAACTTTTTACGATGAACTTTTTGTCACCTCCTTATTCCACTAAGGATAATTTTGACTGATGTCTAGTGATCCACTCCTGGATCACTATTGTACCCTGTTGCCAAACTCTAGGTGAGGTACACAATAGGTCTGGTACACATCATAGCATACTTTATAGAACCTATGGCTGAGGCATAGGGAATGACTTTTCATTCTCTTTCTATTTTCTGCCGTGGTTGGGTTTTGAGTCTTTATTCACAGTCACACCTTGCAACACATGCAAGAACACCATGGCTGAGGCATAGGTGAGATCCACTCCTGAATGACTTTTCTATTTTGAACTACTTCAAAATCTTGTCAATGTATGTACTCATTGAAAAATATATCAAGCATCTTGATCTATCTCTATAGATCTTGATGCTCAATGTGTTGTAGCTTCACCGAGGTCTTTCTTTGAAATATTCCTTTCAAACACTCCTTTATGCTTTCCAGAAAATTCTACATCATTTCCGATCAACAATATGTCATTCACATATACTTATCAGAAAGGCTATAGTGCTCCCACTCACTTTCTTGTAAATACAGGCTTCACCGCAAGTCTATATAAAACCATATGCTTTGATCACTTTATCAAATCATATATTCCAACTCCAAGATGGTTGCACCAGTCCATAGATGGATCGCTGGAGCTTGCGCACTTTGTTAGCACCTTTAGGGTTGTCAAAACCTTCTTGTGCATCATATACAACTCTTCTTTAAGAAATCCATTAAGGAATGAAGTTTTGACATCCATTTGCCATATTTCATAAAAGGTGGCAATTGCTAAGATGATTCAGATAGACTTAAGCATTGCTACGAGTGAGAAAATCTCATCGTAGTCAACATCTTTAACTTGTCGAAAACCTTTTATACAATTCCAGCTTTGTATATAGTAGTACTACTATCAGCGTCTATCTTCCTCTTGAATATCCATTTATTCTCAATGGCTTGTCGATCATTGGGCAAGTCAACCAAAGTCCACACTTTGTTCTCATACATGGATCCCATCTCAGATTTCATGGCCTCAAGCCATTTTTGCAGAATCTGGGCTCATTATTGCTTCCTCATAGTTCGTAGGTTCGTCATGGTCTAGTAACATGACTTCCAGAAAGGATTATCGTACCACTCTGGTGCGGACCATACTCTGGTTGACCTACGAGGTTCGGTAGTAACTTGATCTGAAATTTCATGATCATCATCATTAACTTCCTCACTAATTGGTGTAGGCATCACTAGTACTGATTCTCTGTGATGAACTACTTTCCAATTCGGGAGAAGGTACAATTACCTAATCAAGTTCTACTTTCCTCCCACTCACTTCTTTCGAGAGAAACTCCTTCTCTAGAAAGGATCCACTCTTAGCAATAAAGATCTTGCCTTCAGATCTGTGATGGAAGGTCTACCCAACAATTTCTTTTGGGTATCCTATGAAGACGCACTTATCCGATTTGGGTTTGAGCTTATCAGGCTGAAACTTTTTCACATAAGCATCGCAACCCCAAACTTTAAGAAACGACAGCTTAGGTTTCTTGCTAAACCACAGTTCTTACGGTGTCATCTCAACGGATTTTTAGACGGTGCCCTATTTAACGTGAATGCAGCAGTCTCTAATGCATAACCCAAACGATAGTGGTAAATCGGTAAGAGACATCATAGATCGCACCATATCTAATAAAGTGTGGTTATGATGTTCGGACACACCATTACGCTGTGGTGTTCCAGGTGGCATGAGTTGCGAAACTATTCGACATTGTTTCAACTGAAGGCCAAACTCGTAACTCAAATATTTTGTCTCTACGATCAGATCGTAGAAACTTTATTTTCTTGTTACGATGATTCTCTACTTCACTCTGAAATTATTTGAACTTTTCAAACGTTTCAGACTTGTGTTGCATTAAGTAAATATACTGATATCTACTCAAATCATCTGTGAAGGTCACAAAATAATGATACCCGCTGTGAGCCTCAACACTCATCGGATCGCATACATCAGTATGTATTATTTCCAATAAGTCAGTTGCTTGCTCCATTGTTCATCAGAACGGAGTCTTAGTCATCTTTCCCATGAGGCATGGTTCGCAAGCATAAAATGATTCATAATCAAGTGATTCCAAAAGTCCATCCACATGGAGTTTCTTCATGCGCTTTACACCGATATGACCTAAACGGCAGTGCCACAAGTATGTTGCACTATCATTATCAACTTTGCATCTTTTGGCATCAATATTATGCATATGTGTATCACTACGATTGAGATTCAATAAACCATTTATATTAAGTGTATGATCATAGAAGGTTTTATTCATGTAAACAGAACAACAATTATTCTTGGACTTAAGTGAATAACCGTATTGCAATAAACATGATCCAATCATATTTTGGCTCAACACAAACACCAAATAACATTTATTTTAGGTTCAACACTAATCCCGAATATGAAAGGAGTGTGCGGTGTTGATCTTATCAACCTTGGAATCATTTCCAACACACATCATCACCTTGCCCTTTACTAATCTTACCAACTGAACCGGTATCAAATACCCTGGGGTTACTATGAACACTAGTAAAGTACACATCAATAACATGTATATCAAATATACTTTTGTTTACTTTGCCATCCTTCTTATCCGCCAAGTATTTGGGGTAGTTCCGCTTCCAGTCACCATTCCTTTTGAAGAAGAAGCACTCAGTTTCAGGCTTAGGTCTAGCTTTGGGCTTCTTCACGGGAGTGGCAACTTGCTTGCCATTCTTCTTGAAGTTCCCTTTCTTTCCCTTGCCCTTTTACTTGAAACTAGTGGTCTTTTCAACCATCAACACTTGATGCTTTTTCTTGGTTTCTACCTTCGCCAATATCAGCATCGCGGAGAGCTTGGGAATCGTTTTCCTTATCCCTTGCATATTATAGTTCATCACGAAGTTCTAATAACTTGGTGATAGTGACTAGAGAACTCTGTCAGTCACTATCTTATCTAGAAGATTAACTCCCACTTGATTCAAGTGATTGTAGTACTCAGACATTCTGAGCACATGCTCACTAGCTGAGCTATTCTCCTTCATCTTTTAGGCAAAGTACTTGTCAGAGGTCTCATACCTCTTAACACGGGCATGAGTGTGAAATACAAATTTCAGCTCTTGGAACATCTTATATGCTCCATGGCATTCAAAACGATTTTGAAATCCCGTTTCTAAGCCGTAAAGTATGGCACACTAAACTATCATGTAGTCATCATACCGAGCTTGTCAAACGTTCATAACGTCTGCATCTGCTCCTGCAAAAGGTCCGTCACCTAGCAGTGCATCAAGGACATAATTCTTCTATGCAGCAATGAGGATAATCCTAAGATCATGGACCTAGTCCGCATCATTGCTACTAACATCTTTCAACATAGTTTTCTCTACGAACATATCATAAATAAAATGGGGAAGCTATACGCGAGCAATTGATCTACAACATAGATATGAAAATACTATCAGGACTAAGTTCATGATAAACTTAAGTTCAATTAATCATATTACTTAAGAACTCCCACTTAGATAGACATCCCTCTAATCATCTAAGTGATCACGTGATCAATATCAACTAAACCATGTCCGATCATGACGTGAGATGGAGTAGTTTTCAATGGTGAACATCACTATGTTGATCATATCTACTATATGATTCACGTTTGACCTTTCGGTCTCAGTTTTCCGAGGCCATATCTGCATATGCTAAGCTCGTCAAGTTTAACCCGAGTATTCTGCATGTGCAAAACTGGCTTGCACCCCTTGTATGTGAACGTAGAGCTTATCACACTCGATCATCACATGGTGTCTCAGCACAAAGAACTATCGCAACGGTGCATACTCAGGGAGAACACTTATACCTTGAAATTTTAGTAAGGGATCATCTCATAGTGCTACCGTCGTACTAAGCAAAATAAGATGCATAAAAGATAAACATCACATGCAATCAAAATATGTGACATGATATGGCTATCATCATCTTGTTTCTTTGATCTCCATCTCCGAAGTACCATCATGATCTCCATCATCACCGACATGACACCATTATCTCCATCATCTTGATCTCTATAAACGTATCATCACATGGTCGTCTTGCCAACTATTTCTTTTGCAAATATTGCTATCGCATAGCGATAAAGTAAAGCAATTGTATGGCGCTTGCATCTTACGCAATAAAGAGACAGCCATAAGGATCCTGCCAGTTGCCGATAACTTTAATAAAACATGATCATCTGATACAACAATTTATATCTCATCACATCTTGACCATATCACATCACAACATGCCCTACAAAAACAAGTTAGACGTCCTCTACTTTGTTGTTGCAAGTTTTACGTGGCTGCTATGGGCATCTAGCAAGAACCGTTCTAACCTACGGCATAAAAACCACAACATGGTATAGTGATTTCTTTTTTATCTTCAGAATGAACCCTATTCATTGAATCCGATTCAACTAAAGTTGGAGAAACTGACACCAGCCAGCCACATGTGTGCAAAGCACGTTGGTAGAACTAGTCTCCTGAACGCGTTCATGTAATGTCGGTCTGGGCTGCTTCATCCAACAATACTGCCGAATCAAGAAACAACTAGTGATGGCAAGCAATATGTATATACCCACGCCCACAACTCCTTTGTGTTCTACTCGTGCATATAACATCTACTCATAGACCTAGCTCGGATGCCACTATTGGGGAATGCAGTATTTAAAAAAAATCCTATGATCACGCAAGATCTATCTAGGAGATGCATAGCAATGAGAAGGGAGAGTGTGTCTGCGTACCCTCGTAGACCGAAATAGGGAGCGTTTAGTAATGCGGTTGATGTCGTCAAACGTCTTCGCGATCCAACCGATCCAAGTACCGAATGCACGACACCTCTGCGATCTGCACACGTTCATCTCGGTAATGTCCCTCGGACTCTTGATCCAGTTGAGGCCGACTGGAGAGTTTCGTCAGCACGACCTCATGGTGACGGTGATGATAAACTTACCGATGCAGGTCTTTGCCTAAGCACTACGACAATATGACCGAGGTGGAAAACTGTGGACGGGGGCACCGCACACGGCTAAGACAAATCTTGGAGTGCCTTTGGGGTGCCCCCTGCCCACGTATATAAAGGAGGGGGGAAGAGGAGGCTGGCCTGGGAGGGGCACGCCTATAAGGGGAGTCCAGCTATGATTCCCAATCCTAGTTGGAGTCCCCTTCCTTTTCCAAGAGGGGAGAGAGGGAAGGAGTAGGAGAGGGAGAAGGAAAGAGAGGGGAGGGCCGCCCCCTCCCTAGTCCAATTCATACTTGCCATGGGGGGTGTGCGGCCACCCCCTGAGGACCTTCTATCCTTTCCCATATGGCCCATTAAGGCCCACTACTTCCCCCGACGAATTCCCGTAACTCTCAGGTACTCTGAAAAATACCTGAATCACTCGGAACCTTTCCGATGTTCGAATATAGCCTTCCAATATATCGATCTTTACATCTCGACCATTTCGAGACTCCTAGTCATGTCCGTGATCTCACCTGGGACTCCAAACAACCTTAGGTACATCAAATCACATAACTCATAATACAAATCGTCATCGAACGTTAAGCGTGCGGACCCTATGGGTTGGAGAACTATGTAGACATGATCGAGACACATCTGCGGTCAATAACCAATAGCGGAACCTGGATGCCCATATTGGCTCCTACATATTCTACGAAGATATTTATCGGTCAAACCGCGTAACAACATACTTTGTTCCCTTTGTCATCGGTATGTTACTTGCCCTAGATTCGATCGTCGGTATCCTCATACCTAGTTCAATCTCATTACTGGCAAGTCTCTTTACTCGTTCCATAATGCATCATCCCATAATTATCTCTTTACTCGTTCCATAGTGATGAGCATTACCGAGAGGGCCCAGAGATACCTCTCTGACAATCGATGTGACAAATCCTAATCTCGATCTATGACAACTCAACAAACAGCATCAGAGACACCTGTAGAGCATCTTTATAATCACCCAGTTACATTGTGATGTTTGATAGCACACTAAGTGTTCCTCCAGTATTCGGGAGTTGCATAATCTCATAGTCATAGGAACATGTATAAGTCATGAAGAAAGCAATAGCAACAAACTTAACGATCATAGTGCTAAGCTAACGAATGGGTCTTTCCCATCACATCATTCTGTAATGATGTGATCCCGTTCATCAAATGACAACACATCTCTATGGCTAGGAAACTTAACCATCTTTGATTAGCGAGATAGTCAGGTAGAGGCATACTAGGGACACTCTGTTTGTTTATGTATTCACACATGTATCAAGTTTCCGGTTAATACAATTCTAGCATGAATAATAAACATTTATCATGATGTAAGAAATATAAATAACAACTTTATTATTGCCTCTAGGGCATATTCCTTCATTAAAAATATAACTATGATGCGAATATACACAACCATAACTCATTATGTTGTCTTCTGATAATCCCCAAGGCTAAGGAATCATCGTAGCAATTTCCAAAGGTGGAAGTGATAAGTATGGAGTGTCGAACCCACAAGGAGCTAAAGGTAAGATCAATATTCTCTCAAGTCCTATCTGCCACTGATACAACTCTACGTACACCAAACGTTTGCTTCCATCTAGAAACGAGAAATAAAACTACATTGTGGGTATGAAGAGGATAACTTTGCATGATATCGGAGAACTAAAATATAAAAGTAGGTGTTGTTAACATAAAGTTAGATATATTACTATATATTATGAATAGCGAGTGTGGAATCATGATGGGTCGGTGTGCGAAATTATCCTATGCAATTGTTAACAAGATCAGTAGTCGTCATTGCAATTTTATATGAGGGAGAGGTATAAGCTAACATACTTTCTCTTCTTGGATCATATGCACTTATGAGTGGAACTCTAGCAAGCATCCGCAACTACTAAAGATCATTAAGGTAAAACCCAACCATAGCATTAAAGCATCAAGTGCCCTTCATCCCATATGCAACAACCCCCTTACTCGGGTTTATGCTTATGTCACTCAAGAAACCCACTATAAGCAAATCATGAACGTATTGCAACACCCTACAACGGCAATCCCTCAGGTGTGCACAACACGGAAGGCACCATAGGACAGCACCAAAATAAAACATACAACTCCGACCAATCTATATCATCAATCAACCCAAAAGACAAAAGAATTCTACTCAAAACATCATAGGATGGCAACACATCATTGGATCATAATATGTGGCATAAAGCACCATGTTCAAGTAGGGGATTACAGTGGGGTATGGGAGAGTGGACCGCGTAAAAGATATAAGGATGGTGATGAAGATGGTGATGTTGATGAGGACGATCACCACGACGATGGTTCCCCTGATGGCACTCCGACGCCACCGAGAGAGAGGGGGGACATTCTCCCCCTTGTGCTCCCTCCTCCATGGCCTCCCCCAAGATAGGGAGAGGTTCTCCCTCTGGTCCTTGGCATCCATGGAGATGATGGCCCTCTCGGGGATCCTCCTCTATGGCCTCCGGTGATGATGGCCCCCTCCGGCAGGGTGCCAGAGAGGGTCTTGATTGGTTTTTCGTGGCTATAGAGGCTTGCAGCGGCGGATCTCCCGATCTAGGATTATATCTGCGGTTTTTCGGATTTATAGGAGATGTTGACGTCGGGGACAAGTCTAGGGGGTCCATGAGGTGGGGCACGCCCTAGGGGGGTGGGGCACCCCCACCCTTGTGGTTACCCCGGTACTCCTCTCTGGTATCTTTTCGCTCCGGTATTTTTTATATTTTCCAAAAATATTCTCCGTAAATTTTCAGCCCATTCTGAGAACTTTTATTTCTGCACAAAAAAATGACACCACGGTAGTTCTACTAAAAACAACGTCAGTCTGGGTTAGTTCTAATCAAATCATACCAAAACCATATAAAATTGTTATAAAAATGGCATGAATACTTCATAAATTATAGATACGTCGGAGACGTATCATCTTCTTTGTCCAACTTCAACTAATTTGCTCAAGTTTGAAAATAATTAACCAGTATTCACAATCATAAAAGGTGTCCAAGATAATATATTTGTATGTGAAAGTTCTCTTCCTTGCACTAGTCATTCATGAATTTCTTTTATGATCAATATTGTGAATATCAAACTTCAATAGATTTTACTTTATAAACCCAATGTGAAGCTACTACTAGCCATGATACAAGCATATGAATCATATTTTTTTTCAATTTTATGATATTCAATTCATTCAACAATTTACTCTTATGATATAAGTGAAGAGTGAGAGTAAATGACAAACTACTCCAAAAAGATATAAGTGAAGATCAATGGGCAGTTAAACAATTAAGTAGCTATGTGAGTACTCTCTCTCACTTAAAAATTTCAGATCCTAAGTATTTTATTCAAACAACCAAGAATAGCACATCTGATGCAAAGAAGCAAACACTTAGGCTCAACCGATACTAACCGACAATTGTTGATGAAGAAAGGCGGGATGCCTACCTGGGCATTCCCAAGCTTATATGCTTGATACTTCTTGGAATATTAACATGAGATGCCTTGGGCATCCCAAAGCTTGAGCTCTTGTGTCTCCGCAATTCGTCTCATATCACGGTTTCCCTAAATCTCAAAAACTTCATCCACACAGAATTCAACAAGAACTTGTGAGATAAGTTAGTATAAATCAATACAAAAACTTATGATTCTCTATTGTAACAAATTACTAAAATTATAATTTAACATTGCATACTAAATGCCTCCGCATATTTAATACTCCAATCCTCAAATAGAATCATTAAACAAGCAAACATGTGCATACATAACAACAATATGTCTAAACAGAATAGTCTATAAAAGGATGAAGAGAGATTCGTACTTATTTAACTCCAAAAATTCTAAAAGATAACCACACTGTAGAAAATTTATAATTACTTGATGTGTAAAATTTTCAAGATTTTATCACGTTCCAACTTTTCCGAAGAATTTAGACAATAATAGAAAACTTTATGTTTTCAGACATCAACATATAGACTTGCAAAATAAGCATGGTAAAGGATATACTTGACACTTTTGTTGAAATAAAAGATACAAAGTACTATTCTAAATAACATCAAGCAAATATCAACAAAATAACATGATTCTCCTAGCAAAACACATATCATGTGACGAATAAGAATATAGCTCCAAGTGAGCTTATTGATAGTCTTGAAGACGAAAGAGGGGATGCCTTCCGGGGCATCCCCAAGCTTGGAAGCTTGGGTCTTCCTTATATATTACCTTGGGGTGACTTGGGCATTCCGAATATTAGGTTCTAGCCACTCCTTATTCTTCTCATAGCAATATCTTACCCAAAACCTTAAAACTTCAATCACACAAAACTTAACGGAACTTTGTGAGATCGGTTATTATGATAAAGAGCAAATCATTCACCTTGGTACTGTCAAGACAAGATTCATAATTTTACTCACACAAAAGCCTACTTACCCTACCATTTCTACAATTTATATTGACCAATATAAGCCATAGAAACTAGAAAGCAAGGAAACTATGCAATGAAAACAGTATGTGTCAAAAGCAGAACAGTCTGCAATGATCAGACGGGAAACTTGTATGATGGAAAATAGACCCAGGGGCCATAGGTTTCACTAGTGGCTGCTCTCAAGATAGCATAAGTATTACGGTGGGTGAACAAATTACTGTCGAGCAATTGATAGAAAAGCGAATAATTATGAGAATATCTAGGCATGATCATGTGTATAGGCACCACGTCCGCGACAAGTAGACCGAAACAATTCTGCATCTACTACTATTACTCCACACATCGACCACTATCCAGCATGCATCTAGAGTATTAAGTTCATAAGAACAGGGTAACGCCTTAAGCAAGATGACATGATGTGGAGGGATAAACTCATGCAATATGATATAAACCCCATCTTTTTATCCTCGATGGCAACAATACAATACGTGTCGTTTCCCTTTCTTTCACTGGGATCGAGCACCGCAAGATTGAACCCAAAGCTAAGCACTTCTCCCATTGCAAGAAAGATCAATCTAGTAGGCCAAACCAAACTGGTAATTCGAAGAGACTTGCAAAGATAAACCAATCATACATAAAGGAATTCAGAGAAGATTCAAATATAGTTCATATATAGACTTGATCAAATATAGTTCATAGATAGACGATAATAGCCCCCAAGTTATATCGCTTATCACCTAACACCACACACTTGAGGAAACTATGATCTGGAACACAAGGGTGGCTATGCCCATGCTTAACGTTAATGTATCTACCTATAAAGAGAGCAAAATAATGTATGGCAGGAAAGCGAATGCTCCCTATGGTAGCTTGTGTGATATTTCTAGTTTCTCCCAGAGTGATGCTAGCAAGGAAATCATTGTATTCAGCTTTGTGAGGCTCACTATGAATGCCCCATTGCAGGATTTTGCATGAAGTATTAAAATCTTCAAGGTCCATGGTATATGATTCATCATAAAGATAAAATTAAACAATATGGGTATTGCGCTTAGATGTAAATTCAAACCTCCGCACAAAGGAATCGGTGAGGTGATAGTACTGAGGACACTTATCTGATACGAAGTACTCAAGATCAGCATTTCGTACGTACGCATCAAATTCCTCTTCGAAACCTACATGAACCATAAATTGATCCAATGGCCATTCGCAAGGCTGTACTCGAGGTTCCTTTGGTGTTTCAAAGACTGGCTCACGTATCACGAACCTCGGTTCTTGCTTACTCAAGGAACCACCTTGGTATATATTTTCCTAAACTATTTCCTTCTCTGAAAAATTTCTAAAATTTTTGGTGACTCAAAGTAAAAGTGAACCAAACTCAACAAAATTGATACCAACTACTCCCACAAGTGCCTAGAGTCTATATCATGCATCAAAACTAGTTTGGACCATATAAATTTGACATGCAAGCTCAAGAACAGGGGCACCACTGTAGCAAAAATTTGAAATAAATAAAGCACTAGAACAAAAACTACTTGGACCATTGCAGGAGTGACATACTAAAGAACAATCCCCAAAGTAGTTGCAAATGGAGCTTTGCACAAGGAGATCAAAAATGGCAGCAAAATGAGCAAGAACATGGGTTTGAGCTACGGGATGATTTTTATCTGGAGGAAGACAAAATGTATGGGTGCTGGAATAAGTGAGGGGGGCCTACGTGTGATCCACATGGCAGGGGGCACGCCCTCCACCCTTGTGGCCCATTGGTGCATCCTCCTGGTGCATGTTCAGTACCAGAAACTCTAAAACATTTTATACAAAATCATACTAAATTTTTAGGTCATTTGGAGAGCTTTTATTTTCGGGACATTTTTTGTTGCACGGATAATTCAGAAAACAGACAGATAATAGTATTTTTGCTTTATTTATTCTCAATAATAGAAAGAAAAAAGTGGGTATAGAAAGTTGTGCTTTATAAATTTATCCATCTCACGCCCATCAAACGGAATCCATTAACAAGGTTGATCAACTCTTATTAACAAACTTCTTCTGAATGACATGAAACCGGAGAATTTTCGAATAACACTAGGTTACCTCAACTGGGATATGCATGTCCCCAACAATAAGAATATCATATTTCTTTTTGATAGTAGGAAGAGGGAATTCAAAACCTCCAATAGTGATTGTTGAAATTTTTCCAATAGAATTGATACTATGAACTTGAGGTTGTTTCTTCGGAAAGTGTACCTATGCTCATTACCATTAACATGCAAAGTGACATTTGCCTTTATTGCAATCAATAACAGCCCTTGCGGTATTCAAAAAGGGTCTACCAAAGATGATCGACATATTGTCATCCTCGGGAATATCAAGAATAACAAAGTCTGTTAAGATAGTAATGTTTGCAACCATGACATGCACATCCTCACAAATACCGATGGGTATAGCAGTTGATTTATCAGCCATTTGCAAAGAGATTTCAGTAGGTGTCAGCTGCTACCTCTTGAGCACTACGTTGGTTTTCCCTTGAAGAGGAAAGGGTGGAGCAGTAAAGCAGCGTAAGTATTTCCCTCAGTTTTTGAGAACCAAGGTATCAATCCAGTAGGAGACCACGCGCGAGTCACCTCGTACCTACACAAACAAATAAGAACCTCGCAACCAACGTGATAAAGGGGTTGTCAATCCCTTCACGGCCTCTTGCAAGAGTGAGATCTGATAGAGATAATAATAATAGGATAAATATTTTTGGTATTTTTATGATATAGATTGAAAGTAAAGATTGCAAATAGAATAGACGGGAAACTTGTATGATGGAAAATAGACCCAGGGGCCATAGGTTTCACTAGTGGCTGCTCCCAAGATAGCATAAGTATTACGGTGGGTGAACAAATTACTGTCGAGCAATTGATAGAAAAGCGAATAATTATGTGAATATCTAGGCATGATCATGTGTATAGGCATCACGTCCGCAACAAGTAGACCAAAACGATTCTGCATCTACTACTATTACTCCACACATCGACCACTATCCAGCATGCATCTAGAGTATTAAGTTCATAAGAACAGGGTAACGCCTTAAGCAAGATGACATGATGTAGAGGGATAAACTCATGAAATATGATATAAACCCCATCTTTTTATCCTCGATGACAACAATACAATACGTGTCGTTTCCCTTTCTGTCACTGGGATCGAGCACCGCAAGATTGAACCCAAAGCTAAGCACTTCCCCCATTACAAGAAAGATCAATCTAGTAGGCCAAACCAAACTGATAATTCGAAGAGACTTGCAAAGATAAACCAATCATACATAAAGGAATTCAGAGAAGATTCAAATATAGTTCATATATAGACTTGATCAAATATAGTTCATAGATAGACGATAATAGCCCCCAAGTTATATCGCTTATCACCTAACACCACACACTTGAGGAAACTACGATCTGGAACACAAGGGTGGCTATGCTCATACTTAACGTTAATGCATCTACCTATAAAGAGAGCAAAATAATGTATGGCAAGAAAGTGAATGCTCCCTATGGTAGCTTGTGTGATATTTCTAGTTTCTCCCAGAGTGATGCTAGCAAGGAAATCATTGTATTCAGCTTTGTGAGGCTCACTATGAATGCCCCATTGCAGGATTTTGCATGAAGTATTAAAATCTTCAAGGTCCATGGTATATGATTCATCATAAAGATCAAATTAAACAACATGGGTATTCCGCTTAGATGTAAATTCAAACCTCTGCACAAAGGAATCGGTGAGGTGATAGTACTGAGGACACTTATCTGATACGAAGTCCTCAAGATCAGCATTTCGTACTTACGCATCAAATTCCTCTTTGAAACCTACATGAACCATAAATTGATCCAATGGCCATTCGCAAGGCTGTACTTGAGGTTCCTTTGGTGTTTCAAAGACTGGCTCACGTATCGCGAACCTCGGTTCTTGCTTACTTGAGGAACCACCTTGGTATATTTTCCTAAACTATTTCCTTCTCAGAAAAATTTCTGAAATTTTTGGTGACTCAAAGTAAAAGTGAACCAAACTCAACAAAATTGATACCAACTACTCCCACAAGTGCCTAGAGTCTATATCATGCATCAAAACTACTTTGGACCATATAAATTTGACATGCAAGCTCAAGAACAGGGTCACCACTGCAGCAAAATTTGAAATAAATAAAGCACTAGAACAAAAACTATTTGGACCATTGCAGGAGTGACATACTGAAGAACAATCCCCAAAGCAGTTGCAAATGGAGCTTTCCACAAGGAGATCGAAAATGGCAGCAAAATGAGCAAGAACATGGGTTTGAGCTACGGGATGATTTTTATCTGGAGGAAGACAAAATGTATGGGTGCTGGAATAAGTGAGGGGGGCCTACGTGTGATCCACATGGCAGGGGGCACGCCCTCCACCCTTGTGGCCCACTGGTGCATCCTCCTGGTGCATGTTCAGTACCAGAAACTCTAAAACATTTTATACAAAATCATACTAAATTTTTAGGTCATTTGGAGAGCTTTTATTTTCGGGACATTTTTTGTTGCACGGATAATTCAGAAAACAGACAGATAATAGTATTTTTGCTTTATTTATTCTAAATAATAGAAAGAAAAAAGTGGGTATAGAAAGTTGTGCTTTATAAATTTATCCATCTCACTCCCATCAAGCGGAATCCATTAACAAGGTTCATCAACTCTTATTAACAAACTTCTTCTGAATGACATGAAACCGGAGAATTTTCGAATAACACTAGGTTACCTCAACTGGGATATGCATGTCCCCAACAATAAGAATATCATATTTCTTTTTGATAGTAGGAAGAGGGAATTCAAAACCTCCAATAGTGATTGTTGAAATTTTTCCAATAGAATTGATACTATGAACTTGAGGTTGTTTCTTCAGAAAGTGTACCTATGCTCATTACCATTAACATGCAAGGTGACATTTGCCTTTGTTGCAATCAATAATAGCCCCTGCGGTATTCAAAAAGGGTCTACCAAAGATGATCGACCTATTGTCGTCCTCGAGAATATCAAGAATAACAAAGTCCGTTAAGATAGTAATGTTTGCAACCATGACATGCACATCCTCACAAATACCGACGGGTATAGCAGTTGATTTATCAGCCATTTGCAAAGAGATTTCAGTAGGTGTCATCTGCTACCTCTTGAGCACTGCGTTGGTTTTCCCTTGAAGAGGAAAGGGTGGAGCAGTAAAGCAGCGTAAGTATTTCCCTCAGTTTTTGAGAACCAAGGTATCAATCCAGTAGGAGACCACGCGCGAGTCACCTCGTACCTACACAAACAAATAAGAACCTCGCAACCAACGTGATAAAGGGGTTGTCAATCCCTTCACGGCCTCTTGCAAGAGTGAGATCTGATAGAGATAATAATAATAGGATAAATATTTTTGGTATTTTTATGATATAGATTGAAAGTAAAGATTGCAAATAAAATAGACGGGAAACTTGTATGATGGAAAATAGACCCAGGGGCCATAGGTTTCACTAGTGGCTGCTCTCAAGATAGCATAAGTATTACGGTGGGTGAACAAATTATTGTCGAGCAATTGATAGAAAAGCGAATAATTATGAGAATATCTAGGCATGATCATGTGTATAGGCATCACGTCCGCGACAAGTAGACCAAAACGATTCTGCATCTACTACTATTACTCCACACATCGACCACTATCCAGCATGCATCTAGAGTATTAAGTTCATAAGAACAGGGTAACGCCTTAAGCAAGATGACATGATGTAGAGGGATAAACTCATGCAATATGATATAAACCCCATCTTTTTATCCTCGATGGCAACAATACAATACGTGTCGTTTCCCTTTCTGTCACTGGGATCGAGCACCGCAAGATTGAACCCAAAGCTAAGCACTTCTCCCATTGCAAGAAAGATCAATCTAGTAGGCCAAACCAAACTGATAATTCGAAGAGACTTGCAAAGATAAACCAATCATACATAAAAGAATTCAGAGAAGATTCAAATATAGTTCATATATAGACTTGATCAAATATAGTTCATAGATAGACGATAATAGCCCCCAAGTTATATCGCTTATCACCTAACACCACACACTTGAGGAAACTACGATCTGGAATACAAGGGTGGCTATGCTCATGCTTAACGTTAATGCATCTACCTATAAAGAGAGCAAAATAATGTATGGCAGGAAAGCGAATGCTCCCTATGGTAGCTTGTGTGATATTTCTAGTTTCTCCTAGAGTGATGCTAGCAAGGAAATCATTGTATTCAGCTTTGTGAGGCTCACTATGAATGCCCCATTGCAGGATTTTGCATGAAGTATTAAAATCTTCAAGGTCCATGGTATATGATTCATCATAAAGATCAAATAAAACTATATGGGTATTGCACTTAGATGTAAATTGAAACCTCCGCACAAAGGAATCGGTGAGGTGATAGTACTGAGGACACTTATCTGATACGAAGTCCTCAAGATCAGCATTTCGTACGTACGCATCAAATTCCTCTTCGAAACCTACATGAACCATAAATTGATCCAATGGCCATTCGCAAGGCTGTACTTGAGGTTCCTTTGGTGTTTCAAAGACTGGCTCACGTATCGCGAACCTCGGTTCTTGCTTACTCGAGGAACCACCTTGGTATATTTTCCTAAACTATTTCCTTCTGTGAAAAATTTCTTAAATTTTTGGTGACTCAAAGTAAAAGTGAACCAAATTCAACAAAATTGATACCAACTACTCCCACAAGTGCCTAGAGTCTATATCATGCATCAAAACTACTTTGGACCATATAAATTTGACATGAAAGCTCAAGAACAGGGTCACCGCTACAGCAAAAATTTGAAATAAATAAAGCACTAGAACAAAAACTATTTGGACCATTGAAGGAGTGACATACTGAAGAACAATCCCCAAAGCAGTTGCGAATGGAGCTTTCCACAAGGAGATCGAAAATGGCAGCAAAATGAGCAAGAACATGGGTTTGAGCTACGGGATGATTTTTATCTGGAGGAAGACAAAATGTATGGGTGCTAGAATAAGTGAGGGGGGCCAACATGTGATCCACATGGCAGGGGGCACGCCCTCCACCCTTGTGGCCCACTGGTGCATCCTCCTGGTGCATGTTCAGTACCAGAAACTCTAAAACATTTTATACAAAATCATACTAAATTTTTAGGTCACTTGGAGAGCTTTTATTTTCGGGACATTTTTTGTTGCACGGATAATTCAGAAAATAGACAGATAATAGTATTTTTGCTTTATTTATTCTAAATAATAGAAAGAAAAAAGTGGGTATAGAAAGTTGTGCTTTATAAATTTATCCATCTCACTCCCATCAAACGGAATCCATTAACAAGGTTCATCAACTCTTATTAACAAACTTCTTCTGAATGACATGAAACCGGAGAATTTTCGAATAACACTAGGTTACCTCAACTGGGATATGCATGTCCCCAACAATAAGAATATCATATTTCTTTTTGATAGTAGGAAGAGGGAATTCAAAACCTTCAATAGTGATTGTTGAAATTTTTCCAATAGAATTGATACTATGAACTTGAGGTTGTTTCTTCGGAAAGTGTACCTATGCTCATTACCATTAACATGCAAAGTGACATTTGCCTTTGTTGCAATCAATAACAGCCCCTGCGGTATTCAAAAAGGGTCTACCAAAGATGATCGACCTATTGTCGTCCTAGGAATATCAAGAATAACAAAGTCCGTTAAGATAGTAATGTTTGCAACCATGACATGCACATCCTCACAAATACCCATGGGTATAGCAGTTGATTTATCAGCCATTTGCAAAGAGATTTCAGTAGGTGTCAGCTGCTACCTCTTGAGCACTACGTTGGTTTTCCCTTGAAGAGGAAAGGGTGGAGCAGTAAAGCAGCGTAAGTATTTCCCTCAGTTTTTGAGAACCAAGGTATCAATCCAGTAGGAGACCACGCGCGAGTCACCTCGTACCTACACAAACAAATAAGAACCTCGCAACCAATGTGATAAAGGGGTTGCCAATCCCTTCACGGCCTCTTGCAAGAGTGAGATCTGATAGAGATAATAATAATAGGATAAATATTTTTGGTATTTTTATGATATAGATTGAAAGTAAAGATTGCAAATAAAATAGACGGGAAACTTGTATGATGGAAAATAGACCCAGGGGCCATAGGTTTCACTAGTGGCTGCTCTCAAGATAGCATAAGTATTACAGTGGGTGAACAAATTATTGTCGAGCAATTGATAGAAAAGCGAATAATTATGAGAATATCTAGGCATGATCATGTGTATAGGCATCACGTCCGCGACAAGTAGACCAAAACGATTCTGCATCTACTACTATTACTCCACACATCGACCACTATCCAGCATGCATCTAGAGTATTAAGTTCATAAGAACAGGGTAACGCCTTAAGCAAGATGACATGATGTAGAGGGATAAACTCATGCAATATGATATAAACCCCATCTTTTTATCCTCGATGGCAACAATACAATACGTGTCGTTTCCCTTTCTGTCACTGGGATCGAGCACCGCAAGATTGAACCCAAAGCTAAGCACTTCTCCCATTGCAAGAAAGATCAATCTAGTAGGCCAAACCAAACTGATAATTCGAAGAGACTTGCAAAGATAAACCAATCATACATAAAAGAATTCAGAGAAGATTCAAATATTGTCCATAGATAGACTTGTTCATAAACCCACAATTCATCGGATCTCGACAAACAAACCACCAAAAAGGTTACATCGAATAGATCTCCAAGAGAATCGAGGAGAAGTTTGTATTGAGATCCAAAGAGAGAGAATAAGCCATCTAGCTACTAGCTATGGACCCGAAGGTCTGAAGTAAACTACTCACAGATCAACAGAGGGGCCACGGAGTTGATGTAGAGGCCCTCCGTGATCAATGCCCCCTCCCGCAGAGCTCCAGAAAAGGCCCCAAGATGGGATCTCTTGGCTATAGAAAGTTGCGGTGGTGGAAATAGGGTTTCGTGGTGCTCCTGGATGTTTGTGGGGTACGTGGATATATATAGGAGGAAGAAGTAGGTCGGTGGAGCAACGAGGGGCCCACGAGAGTGGAGGGCGCGCCCCCCTGCCTCGTGGCCTCCTCGATTGTTTCTTGACGCCCACTCCATGTCTTCTGGATCATGTTTGTTCCAAAAATAACGCTCCCGAAGGTTTCGTTCTATTTGGACTCCGTTTGATATTCCTTTTCAATGAAACACCGAAATAGGCAAAAAAATAGCAATTTGGGCTGGGCCTCCGGTTAATAGGTTAGTCCCAAAAATAATATAAAAGTGTAAAATAAAGCCCATTAACATCCAAAACAGATAATATAATAGCATGGAACAATTAAAAATTATAGATACGTTGGGGAGGTATCAGCATCCCTAAGCTTAATTCATGCTCGTCCTCGAGTAGGTAAATGATAAAAACAGAATTTTTGATGTGGAATGCTTCCTAACATATTTCTCATTGTAATTTTTCTCTATTGTGGCATGAATGTTTAGATCCGAAAGATTCAAGATAAAAGTTTATTGTTGACATAAAAATAGTAATACTCCAAGTATGCTAATAAAGCAATTATGTCTTATCAAAATACCATAGCCAAAGAAAACTTATCCCTACTGTTACGGCATATCTCTCTCAAGGTAGTTTTGGTGATTGATGACAACATGTTTGCCGACTAATCTTGTGCTTTGTATAATTCACAGATTCTCCCCTGGCACGATATGCTTTCTTCCCCTCGGAGTGTATTTCAAGACGGTGTAGCTCTTTCGTTTCATTCTCGGTGGACTAGTTGCGTAGAGGGCACCATACTATCAAGAGGGGGTCCGCTGGGGTATTGCATGGGTGGAATCATCACGTACACATCAGCTTCTCACCCTCCGAGCGTCTCCATTCCATTGAAGAGATCTCTCCTCTCTTCCTTGTCCTGTCTGGGTCCAAGCGGTAGTACCGCGCAACCCAGCGGTAGTACCGCTGAGGAGCCACAGGCGGCAGTACCGCCCGTGGCTCCACATCAGTAGTACCGCTGGGGTGCCTGGCACCTCCGCCTCGTCCTCAACATCTTTGAGAGATTCTCTCTCTCTCTTTTGCACCCCAGCGGTAGTACCGCACTGCCAGCGGTAGTACGGCCGAAGGGTCACAACCGGCAGTACCGCTCCACAGTGGTAGTACCGCCCGTGACCCCGCTGTCGTAGTACCGCTGGGCAGTCTGGCTCCTACCGCCTCGATTCGAGAGTTCTTTTTCTCGTGTCGAGTTTTGCGGCACTAGTCGCGGTTGTAGAGGCGGTAGTACCGTTCTAGGAGCGGTAGTACCATCCCTACCACCGCGGTAGTACCGCGGTTGGGTCCTTTCCTACTAGTTTCCTCTGCGCGGCAGTGCCGCTGGCTGGCGCGGTAGTACCGCTGTCTTGGCGGTAGTACCGCCCCCTCTCAGCGGTAGTACCGCCCTGTGCGGGGCTGGTTGGTGGGGGCAATGGTTGGATTGTTTCCCCCACTATAAAAGGGAGTCCCCTTCTTCTCTTTGACCTACCTCTTCCTCCCCCAAGCTCCATTTATTGCTCAAGCTCCATTAAATGCTCCAAGCTCCATTTTTGCCCGATCTATCTCTCTAGCCAATCAAACTTGTTGATTTGCTCGGGAGTGGTTGAGAAGGCCCCGATCTACACTTCCACCAAGGGATTTTCGATTCCCCCACTCATCCCTAGCGGATCTTGTTACTCTTGGGTGTTTGAGCACCCTAGACGGTTGAGGTCACCACGGAGCCATATTCCATTGTGGTGAAGCTTCGTGGTCTTGTTGGGAGCCTCCGATTAAGTTGTGGAGATTGCCCCAACCTTGTTTGTAAAGGTTCGGTCGCCGCCTTCAAGGGCACCAATAGTGGAATCACGGCATCTCGCATTGTGTGAGGGCGTGAGGAGAATATGGTGGCCCTAGTGGCTTCTTGGGGAGCATTGTGCCTCCACACCGCTCTAATGGAGACGTACTTCCCCTCAAAAGGAAGGAACTTCGGTAACACATCCTCGTCTTCACCGGATCCACTCGTGGTTATCTCTTACCTTTACTTGTGCAAGCTCTTTAGTGTTTCTTCCCTTGCTTGCTTGTATGCTTGTTGTTATTGCATCATATAGGTTGCTCACCTAGTTGCACATCTAGACAACCTACTTTGATGCAAAGTTTAATTTGGTAAAGAAAAGTAAAAATTTGGTAGTTGCCTATTCACCCCCCTCCCCTCTAGTCAACCATATCGATCCTTTCAATTGGTATCAGAGCATCGTCTCTTTATTAAGGACTTTACCGTCCAAAGAGTATGGTTGATACCGTAGACGGTGTGGAGGAACACTCCGGTGTGAACCCAATCTAATCTACGGGCGATGGGGGAACCTCGGTCTCTCGTGAGGAGTTCAATGTGGCCTTGGAGACATTGAAAACCTCCATGACGACCGAAGTTGAAAGCATGTTTACTAAATTTCTTGAGGGGCTTAAACTATCCACCGCACCGTTGAAAGTGGGTGACCCCGCCAATAAGGTGACGCATGCTATCCCCGACAAGGGGGAAGCTAGTAGTGAAAAGGCTCCTTCTAGTGGTAAGAATGGCACCGGCATCTTTGCCCATGTGGAACCACCACTTGTTTATGGTGGACCGGTTCCTTCCACTCATTTGAATCATGTTGGTCCTCCCCCTAAGATTGTGAAAAATGAGGATTTTGATTCTTGGGTTTACCGCTTTAAATGTCATTTAAATCATGTGAACACTAACCTTTGGAGAATCATTGAATAAGGTTTCTATCCACATGATCCAAGCAACTTCACTCCTCAAGAAGCCGCGGACAATCAATTCAATGAGAATGCTCTCTTCATCATTCAAGATGCAATTCCACCCGAAGACCTATCTCATCTTCGTCCCTTTGCCTTGGCCAAAGATGCATGGCATTGTGTTGTCTCTCCCTACCGTGGAAGCGCAAGCATTCAACGCTCCAACTATGAAGTGGTACAAGATGAGGCCGATGAGTTTGCAATGAAAGAAGATGAAGAACCTCGTGAGCTTTATCGGAGAGTAACCAAACTCGCGGTCTCACTACGAGATCATGGGACCAAGGACACGGATGACAATTGGATCAAGCACAAATTCCTCAAGGCAATGATGCCCTATCACAAGGCCATGTCCTCTGTCATTCGTCAAAGACCGGACTTCCACACTTTGACCTCAAGCGAAGTGTTGGATGAGTTTGTGGCCATGAACATTTTGGACAAGACCGCCGACAATGCGGTGCTCCGTTCTCAATGGGCAAAGAAGCCTAACCTTGCATTGAAGGCCAAGCTCACCGTGGAAGAAGAAGAAGAGGAAGAAGAGGAGAGCAACCCCGAAGATACGAAGTATGCATATCATGAACACATGGCACTTGCTTCAAGGCAATTTTGGAGCAAGAAAAACTCGAGGCCAAACTTTAGCAAAAACAACTCGAGTGGCACCAGGGGCAAGCAACGTGTAAGGACTTGCTACAATTGCGGCAACATGAGTCATTTCGTTGCGCATTGCCCGTATGAGAAGAGGGAAGACAATGGTGGCAAGCTCATCTGAAAGGACAAGGCCAAGTCGTTCCCCAACAAGAACAACTTCACCAAGAAGACTCCTCCCAAGGCATTGGTTGTGCAAGAAGAGTACAATGAGGATGATGACGATGATGAAGATGATGAGTCGGTTGCCATGGCCTCCGTTGCCACTGTGACGACGTCACGGGTGTCTCTCTTCGACTCACCCAATGAGAGCATCACCGCCAAGTGCCTCATGGCTAAAGCCACCAACAAGGTAACCCCCAACATCAAAACTACCATCATTAATCATCCTTCTCTGATGGATAGCTTTAATGAACTTGAGGGAGCTAATGTGGAGGCTAACGAGTTTGAGGCCTTTATGGGCAAACTCAAGGGAAAATCCAAGAAGCACTTTGTTGCTCTCTTGGAACAACTTGGTGAAGCCAATGACATGATCGAGGCTCATGAAGACACCATCACTAAGATGGAAGGGCATAGTCGTGACTATGCCGATGAGATTTCAGATCTTTCCAATACTCTTGAGGAAGAGCGTGGTCTACGTTTGGCTCTTGAGGAGTCACACAACATTGACCATGCTAAGTTAAAGAAAGATTATGATCATGTCCTCATAGTTTCTCATGTGCTAAACTCCGAGAAGGCTGAACTTGAGGTTGATCTTGCTAGACTCAAAGAGGAGTTTGATCTACTTGACAAGGCTCACAAGGTCTTGAAGGGTGCTCATGCTAGACTCAAAGAGTCTCATGATCAACTTCAAGTAAAGCTAACCAAGGAAAAAGCCACTTTCCCTCGTATGATGTTAATTGATAATGCAAATGCTACTAACCCGTGTAGTGAGCATGTGCATCTCGTTGAGGAGAATGCTAAGCTAAAAGGACAACTTGGGAGAGGTCTTGCAACTTGCATACAAGGCAAGAAGAACCTCAACAATCTCTTGATCAACCAAAAGGGGGTTGTGGCCAAGGAAGGGGTTGGGTACGTGCCCGACTCCAAGAACAAGAAGAAGAATGACAAGACCAAACAACCTCCTCCTCTCATGAAAACCTTTGTGAAGGAGGGAAAGAGTGCCTCCGAGCAGAAGAAGAAGAACAATGTCAAGAAGGGCAATGTCACCCCTCCCAACAAAGCTGGCGACTTTAATCCTTCTTATGTGTTATGTCGTGCTAGTGATGGGCATGTTTATGCCAAATTTGTTGGTTATCTTCATGAGTACATTGAATGGTCTATTTGGGTTCCAAAGACCCTTGTTACTAACATCAAAGGACCCATTACAAAATGGGTACCTAAATCCAAGCATTGATCTCTTGTAGGTGTTTGCTTCCGGTGGTGGATCATGGTTGCTCGATAGCGGAGCTACAAATCATATGACCGGAAGCAAGGACTTGGTGGTGGACGTGCACAAGGTTCCATCTATGCCCACCAATTTCGAGTGGGGTGACGCCTCATCTTCTAAGGTATTGGGACTTGGCAAGGTGGTCATCTCTCATGATCTCACGATCAAGAAGGTCATGCTTGTTGAGTCCCTTGCATACAATTTACTTTCCGTTCGTCAACCTGCAATCATGGGCTTTGCCACTTTATTTGATATCGATACCGTGGCCCTCTTGTGGAGCAAGACTCTTAAAGTAGCCTTTGTTTGGCATGTCGAGAACGGTCTATATGTGATTAACTTTTCGAAGCGACCCACTAAGACCGCGACGTGCCTAATGGCTAAAGTTGATGTGGGATGGCTTTGGCATCGCCGTTTAGCCCATGTCAATATGAGATCTTTGCAAAGTCTCCTCAAGGGGGACCATGTCCGGGGACTAGCGAATGTTAGTTTTGCTAAAGATCGTGCTTGCAGTGCCTGTATTGAAGGAAAGCTACATGATAAGGCTCACCCTCTCACGACGATCATTTATTCGAAGAGGCCTTTGGAGCTCCTTCACATGGATCTCTTTGGGCCTCCATCTTTCAATAGTCTTGGAGGTTGGAAGTATTGCTTGGTGATTGTGGATGACTACTCAAGGTACACCTGGGTGTATTTCTTCAAGAGGAAGAGCGAGACCCAACAAACCGTCATTGACTTTGCAAATGAAGCACAACGTCAACACAATGCAAAGATCTTGACAATAAGAAGTGACAACGGCACCGAGTTCAAGAACTACACCTTGGATGAATTTCTTAGTGATGAGGGAATCAAGCATCAATGTTCTGCACCCTACACCCCTCAACAAAATGGTGTTGCGGAGAGGAAGAACTGGACGTTGATGGATGCGGCAAGGACCATGATGGCGGAGTTCAAGTCTCCGTACAACTTTTGGGCCGAAGCCATCAACATCGCGTGTCATGCATCCAATCGGCTCTACCTCCGCAAGGGCTTGAACAAGACTCCATATGAGATACTCACCAGTAACAAGCCCAATCTCAAGTACTTCCGGGTATTCGGGTGTAAGTGTTTCATTCACAAGAAAGGTGTTCGGTTGTCTAAATTTGAGGCTAGAGCTTGTGAGGGCATATTTGTTGGCTATGCTACAAACTCTCATGCTTACCGTGTCCTCAATAAATCCACGGGACTTATTGAGGAGACGTGTAACGTGGAGTTTGATGAGAATAACGGCTCCCAAGTGGAGCAAAGTGGCACTTGTGATGTAGGTGATGAAATTCCTCCCCAAGCCATAAGAAGAATGGGTGTTGGCTTTATCCTACACATTGAGGAACCCCTTGTGGCCGAAGGAGAAGGACAAAGCTCCACTCAAGTGGAGCCATCACCAACCCAAGGCCCACACGCTTCCGAAGAACAACATGAAGGCCCTCATCCCCAAGAACATGACCAAGGGCAAGATCATGCTCAAGATGGTGTTGACACATCAAGTGATGCCCAAGGTCAAGTTCTCTCCTCCGAGCAAGTTCAAGAACAAGAACAAGCCCAAGATGACGCTCAAGATGATCAAGTGACCACTCCTCGTCTCACCCCCGAGGAGGAATTAGAGCGTCGTGCCGCCAAGGTTGCTTCCAAGCTCTCCACCAAGGATCATCTCATGACGAATGTGCTTGGAAGCTTAAGAAAGGGGGTAAGCACTCGTAGACAATTAGCAAATTATTGTGAGCATCACGCGTTTCTCTCTTGTGTGGAACCCCACAAGGTATATGAAGCGCTAGAAGATCCGGATTGGCTCAATGCCATGCATGAAGAAATCAACAACTTCGAGCGCAACAAAGTGTGGAGATTGGTCCCAAGACCAACTGGGAATCACAATGTCATAGGAACCAAGTGGATATTTAAGAACAAGCAAGATGCCCATGGGATTATCATTTGCAACAAGGCTCGTTTGGTAGCACAAGGCTACTCCCAGGTCGAGGGTATCGACTACGGTGAAACCTTTGCTCCCGTTGCTCGTCTTGAATCCATTCGCATGTTGATTGCATATGCTTCTCATCATAACTTTAAGTTACAACAAATGTATGTGAAGAGTGCTTTTCTTAATGGTCCTATTAATGAATTGGTTTACTTCAAGAAACCCCCTGGGTTCGAGGATCCCTACTTTCCCGATCATGTGTATCAACTCGATAAGGCACTCTATGGCCTTAAACAAGCCCCACGTGCGTGGTATGACCACCTTACCGAGTTGTTACAAGACCGTGGTTTTGAAGTTGGGCTAATCGACCCCACTCTTTTTACTAAGAAGGTCAAAGGGGAGTTGTTTGTGTGCCAATTATATGTTGATGATATTATCTTTGGTTCTCCTAACAAAGCTTTCAATGAGGAATTTGCCGCTCTCATGACCTCAAAGTTCGAGATGTCCTCCATGGGAGAGTTGAAGTTCTTTCTAGGGTTCGAAGTGAAGCAAAGAAGAGAAGGAACCTTCATCAATCAATCCAAATACACTCAAGACATGCTCAAGAGATTCAAGCTAAGTGACGTCAAGCCGGCCTCTACTCCAATGCCCACCAAGTGCCAACTTGACTTAGATCCCAATGGTAAAGTGGTGGATCAAGAGGTATATCGTTCCATGATTGGATCCTTGCTTTACCTTTGTGCATCTAGACCGGACATCATGTTGAGTGTGGGAATTTGTGCACGGTTTCAAGCCGCACCTAAGGAAAGTCACTATGTGGCGGTCAAACGAATCTTTCGATATTTGGCTCATACCCCAAACTTTGGCTTATGGCACCCAAGAGGATCAAACTTCAAGCTTGTAGGGTACTCGGATTCCGATTGGGCGGGAGACAAAGTGGATAGGAAGTCCACTTCCAAAGGGTGCCAATTCCTTGGTTGCTCTTTGGTAAGTTGGTCTTCCAAAAAGCAGAGTTGTGTGTCTCTCTCGTCCACTGAGGCGGAGTATGTTGCCGCCGGTAGTTGTTGTGCACAACTCCTATGGATGAGGCAAACTTTAAAGGATTACGGTGTCACTTGTGACAAAGCGCCTCTTTGGTGTGACAATGAATGTGCCATCAAGATTTCTCTCAACCCGGTGCAACACTTCAAGACGAAGCATATTGAGATTCGGTATCACTTCATCCGGGATCACATTAGGCGAGGAGAGATCGAGCTCAACTATGTCAACACTCATGACAACCTTGTAGATATTTTCACGAAGCCCTTGGATGAAGCAAGATTTCGCGAGTTAAGGCATGAGCTAAATATCATTGATTCGAGTAATGTGGCTTGAACCCTTGCACACCCTACCACGCTCAATTTGTTGTCTAGTTTAGGTGTAGGCATGGACATAGGGGGAGTGTTGTTCTCTCAATGAACTCTCCCTCCCCCCATTATTCATAAATTTATCAAGTCTTTCACTTTAGCCATTGTTGATGGTACTTGTGCTTCAAAGACGAGTTTTGGTCATGGGCCCAAGGTTAAAATCTTCGCGGCGCCATACCTTTTGACTCAAACATAGGTGGCCTCGGCCACCGCCCTCGTTTGAAGAGGTGTGTCATGGTCTTTTTTGCTGGCTCTTTTTTATTTCTCTTGCCGTTTTTGTCTTTCCTTCGAGCAAAAGCCTTGTTGGTTTGGTTGCCATGGCGTGTTGGGCGGTACTACTGCTGGTGGTGCGCGGTACTACCGCTCATGAGCGGTACTACCGCCCCCCAGCACGGTACTACCGCTGAGGGACGGGACCAGGGGGTTAAGTCGGGGCAGGGGAAGGTTTCCTCTCCCCCATACCCATTCACTTCGCCCCCTCTTTCCTCTTCCTCTCTCCAGCCTCCACTCGCCACAGGAGGGCTCCGGCGGATCTCCGTCTCCGGGGCGTTCCTCTCCATTTCCTTTGGTGGAGTCGATCCCCACCCCGTTCTCTTGCCATGGATGCCGGTATTGCCCCCGTTCCTTCTTTCCTTTTGTCTCATTTTCAGATCTTGTTTCTTAGGGGCAATGGTGGTTGCATCTCTAGATTTTTGGCCAAATCTAGGCTTGATTTGGTTGGAGAAGGCAACTAGACTATCTCAATTAGAGTTTGGTAGGAATATTTTTGAATTTGGTAGGCCGGTAGTGCCGGATCTGACCACGGTAGTAGGAAACCGCTGTTTCACCACCTCGTGCTGTAGGAAACTGCTGTTTCTCCGCCTCGAGAGTACTACCGCTCTCATTGGAGCGGTACTACTGCTTGACCTCGAGCGGTACTACCGCTCTCTTTGGGGCGGTACTACCGCGGGCATGTCACGGTACTACCGCTGCATGCCAAATTCCATCATTTTCCTGCCTTACCTTGATCATTTTTGTTGAGTTTGTTGGCTTATGCTCGTTCTTTCTGGTTGTTTTGCGTGTTCTTGTGTTTGGCTCCAGGTGATGACCATTCCGAGCAGCAAGGTCGCCGTATCAACCCCGGGCGTGCTACATCAAAACGCTACCGCACCTCAGAGCCAGCCGGTGGTTCCTCGAGTACCCAACCACCTCCAGCAAGTGCATCTGCAAGTGTTCCTCCACCTCCTCAGCAATCGAAGCGATCCGCCAACAAGCCAAAGGGGAAGACTGTGACTGAGATGACCAACAAGGAGTTTTGGGAGAAGCGTCGCCCCAACCCCTATGCGGTGGACCAAGAACCCACTTTGGTCAACCGCCCGTTCTAGAACCGTTTTCAGTTTTCCATCTACTTTGATGTGATCAAGGCGAAGAAGAATCTTTTTGTTGATGTTCGCTCCATTGACACTGATGCCATGGAGAAGGACCCGGAGTACTTTGGCGAAGCTCTTCAGATGTGCACTCAGCTGAAAATTCTCCGGATCATGCAATTCAACAAGGATTTCGATGCGGATTTGGTTGCTCAATTCTATGCCACCGTCCATCTTGGGACAGATGTCAACAGGACTCTAACATGGATGACCAATGGCAAGCTACTTTCTGTCAAGTGGAAGGCTTTCATGGAGTTACTTGATGTGGTGGATCACGGGCTTGAGACTCCTGTCGGTTTCCGCCCTCACCGCAATGCTACGTCCACCCACAAGCAAGCCCTTTGGCCCTACTACACTGTGAAAGTTCACCCAGTAATTGAGAAGAAGACCTATGAGCTGTCTCCGTATCTGGACATTCTTCATCGCATCTTCCGTGAGACTCTCTTCCCTCGGATCGGGAATCTGGATATGGTCCACTCTTACCTCATGGACATGCTCCTTTTCTGTCAGCATGAGAAGGAAGCAAGCACTGGATATTTCTCATGTCATGTGGTCTGAACTTCTCTCTGCCGTGTCTGAGCGCAAGTGCCCTATATATGGTCCATTCATCATGAGGCTCATTGAGAGGGCTGGGCACAGACTTATCCCAGAGTGTTTCTAGAAACTGGAGACCTGGTTTCTCATGAGATCAAGCGTCTGAGGAAGAAAGACAATTGGACAGCGCCTCACACAGGGGGTCCATCTGCTACTGCTGCCACAAGGGGTCCGTCTGCTGCTGCTGCCATGGGGGATCCATCTGCTACTACTGCTGACATGGGGACCGAGGGTGGGGCTGCTACTGATGATCATGAGGAGGACTTTGGCCCCTCTAGTACAGAACCGTCGTGGGCACAGAAGCTTAAGCGCAAGATGAAGAAGGTTTTCTGCATGGAGTCTCATGGTCAGTACATGACTCATGCGGCGGAGAAGCATGCCAGGACGCGCCACAAGGAGCTCATGCGTCAGATGGGAGCAATAGTTGCCAGTGGGTCTGAGGGTTAGATCACTGAAGAGGAGGAATGGATTCATCAGCATTGCCCTTGGACCGACTCCGATGCCGAGCAGTTTCCGACCCACAATGAAGATGCAGAGTTGTGATGTTCGAGATCTTCATCTTCCCATCACCTGGAGTCGTAGCGTCACTCTTTGCCCTTTTTGGTGTCTCACTGCCAAAGGGGGAGAGAGTGTAGGGATTTGTGTTTGTTGTCGTGCTTTGAGTCGTCTTGTGGGTTCTTGTGTGTTTTCTCGGTGTCTTTATTTGGTTTGGTTTGGTGTGAGACCAAAGTTCTAGACATATGGTGTGAGACATATGCTCCCTATCGCTACCTTATTACTTATGTCTATTCAGAGTACTGTAGTTTATTATGAGATGCATGCTTGTCCTGTTTATTCACTTCTCTCATATATCTTGTGCTTAGTATTGTTGGACTATAAAATATAGGGGGAGTGTTGATCCGAATGTGTGTGTCTTGCCATATCTAGGTGCACACATTCCGGGGGAGCCCGTCTATATTTTGTAGTTCTTAGTTTTCTTCTTTTATTTCTTTTCCTTGCGCAAATCCCTAGTTGTCATCAATCCACCAAAAAGGGGGAGATTGTTACGGCATATCTCTCTCAAGGTAGTTTTGGTGATTGATAACAACATGTTTGCGGACTAATCTTGTGCTTTGAATAATTCACAGATTCTCCCCTAGCACGAGACGCTTTCCTCCCCTCGGAGTGTATTTCAAGACGGTGTAGCTCTTTCATTTCTTTCTCGGTGGACTAGTTGCGTAGAGGGCACCATACTATCAAGAGGGGGTCCGCTGGGGTATTGCATGGGTGGAATCATCACGTACACATCAGCTTCTCACCCTCCGAGCGTCTCCATTCCATTGAAGAGATCTCTCCTCTCTTCCTTGTCCTGTCTGGGTCCAAGCGGTAGTACTGCGCAACCCAGCGGTAGTACCGCTGAGGAGCCACAGGCGGCAGTACCGCTCCACAGCGGTAGTACCGCCCGTGGCTCCACATCATTAGTACCGCTGGGGTGCCTGGCACCTCCGCCTCGTCCTCAGCATCTTTGAGAGATTCTCTCTCTCTCTCTCTCTCTCTCTCTCTCTTTTGCGCCCCAGCGGTAGTACCGCACTGCCAGCGGTAGTACGGCCGAAGGGTCACAAGCAGCAGTACCGCTCCATAGTGGTAGTACCGCCCGTGACCCCGCTGTCGTAGTACCGCTGGGCAGTCTGGCTCCTACCGCCTCGATTCGAGAGTTCTTTTTCTCGTGTCGGGTTTTGCGGCACTAGTCGCGGTTGTAGAGGCGGTAGTACCGTTCTAGGAGCGGTAGTACCATCCCTACCACCGCGGTAGTACCGTGGTTGGGTCCTTTCCTACTAGTCTCCTCCGCGCGGCAGTGCCGCTAGCTGGTGCGGCAGTACTGCTGTCCTGGCGGTAGTACCGCCCCCTCTCAGCGGTAGTACCGCCCTGTGCGGGGCTGGTTGGTGGGGGGCAACGGTTGGATTGTTTCCCCCACTATAAAAGGGAGTCCCCTTCTTCTCTTTGACCTACCTCTTCCTCCCCCAAGCTCCATTTATTGCTCAAGCTCCATTAAATGCTCCAAGCTCCATTTTCACCTGATCTATCTCTCTAGCCAATCAAACTTGTTGATTTGCTCGGGAGTGGTTGAGAAGGCCCCGATCTACACTTCCACCAAGGGATTTTCGATTCCCCCACTCATCCCTAGCGGATCTTGTTACTCTTGGGTGTTTGAGCACCCTAGATGATTGAGGTCACCACAGAGCCTTAGTCCATTGTGGTGAAGCTTCGTGGTCTTGTTGGGAGCCTCTGATTAAGTTGTGGAGATTGCCCCAACCTTGTTTGTAAAGGTTCAGTCGCCGCCTTCAAGGGCACCAATAGTGGAATCACGGCATCTCGCATTGTGTGAGGGTGTGAGGAGAATACGGTGGCCCTAGTGGCTTCTTGGGGAGCATTTGCCTCCACACCGCTCTAACGGAGACGTACTTCCCCTCAAAAGGAAGGAACTTCGGTAACACATCCTCGTCTTCACCGGATCCACTCTTGGTTATCTCTTACCTTTACTTGTGCAAGCTCTTTAGTGTTTCTTCCCTTGCTTGCTTGTATGCTTGTTGTTATTGCATCATATAGGTTGCTCACCTAGTTGCACATCTAGACAACCTACTTTGATGCAAAGTTTAATTTGGTAAAGAAAAGTAAAAATTGGTAGTTGCCTATTCACCCACCCCCTCTAGTCAACCATATCGATCCTTTCACCTACAAAGTCATATAGTTTGGCCGTGCTTCATTTTCGTCACACAAAATGCTCTCATCATGCACAACCCCGATGACAAGACAAGCAATTGTTTCATACTTAGCCTTTCAAACTCTTTCAACTTTTACACAATATATGAGCACGAACCATGGACATAGCACTACGGGTCGAATAGAATATGATGATTGAGGTAGTGTGAGAAGACAAATAAAAAGGGAGAAAGTCTCACATTAACGCGGATAATCAATGTGCTATGGAGATGCCCACCGATTCATGTCAATGCAAGGAGTAGGGATTGCCATGCAACGGATGCACTAGAGCTATAAATATATGAAAGCTCATCAATGAAACTAAGTGGGCGTGCATCCAACTCGCTTGCTCACGAAGACCTAGGGCATTTGAGGAATCCCATCATTGGAATATACAAGCCAAGTTCTATAAAGAAAAATTCCAACTAGTATATGAAAGTGACAAAATAAGAGACTCTCTATCATGAAGATCATGGTGCTACTTTGAAGCACAAGTGTGGAAAAAGGATAGTAACATTGTCCCTTCTCTCTTTTTCTCTCATTTTTTTATTTGGACCTTCTTTATTTTTTTTCTTTTGGCCTCTTTTCTTTTTTTTCGTCCGGAGTCTCATCCCGACTTGTGGGGGAATCATAGCCTACATCATCCTTTCCTCACATAGGACAATGCTCTAATGATGATCATCACACTTATATTTTCTTACAACTCAAGAATTACAACTTGATACTTAGAACAAAATATGACTCTATGTGAATGCCTCCAGCGGTGTACCCGGAGTGCGATGAATCAAGAGTGACATGTATGAAAAAATTATGAATGGTGGCTTTGCCAAAAATACGATGTCAACAACATGATCATTCAAAGCAATATGACAATGATGATGCGTGTCATAATAAATGGAACGGTGGCAAGTTGCATGCCAATATATCTCGGAATGGCCATGGAAATGCCATAATAGGTAGGTATGGTGGCTGTTTTGAGGAAGACATAAGGAGGCTTATGTGTGATAGAGCGTATCATATCACGGGGTTTGGATGCACCGGCGAAGTTTGCACCAACTCTCAAGGTGAGAAAGGGCAATGCACGGTACCGAAGAGGCTAGCAATGATGGAAGGGTGAGAGTGCGTATAATCCATGGACTCAACATTATTCATAAAGAACACACATACTTATTGCAAAAATCTACAAGCCATCAAAACCAAGCACTACGCGCATGCTCCTAGGGGGATAGATTGCTAGGAAAAGACCATCGCTCGTCCCCGACCGGCACTCATAAGGAAAGCAATCAAAGAACACCCCATGCTTAAAATTTGTCACATAACGTTCACCATACGGGCATGCTACGGGACTTGCCAACTTCAACACAAGTATTCATCAATTTCACAATTACTCAACTAGCACACTTCTAATATTACCACCTTTATATCTCAAAACCATCTATCAAGCATCCAACTTTTCTTAGCATTTAAAATTTAAAACCAAAGTGAATATCCATGCTGTTCTAAAGGACTCTCAAAATGATATAAGTGAAGCATGAGAGATCAATTATTTCTATAAAATAAAACCACCGCCGTGCTCTAAAAGATATAAGCGAAGCACTAGAGCAAAAACTATATAGCTCAAAAGATATAAGTGAAGCACATAGAGTATTCTAATAAATTCCAATTCATGTGTGTCTCTCCGAAAAGTTGTGTACAGCAAGGATGATTTTGTTAAACTAGAAAGCAAAGACTCAAATCATACAATACGCTCCAAGCAAAACACATATCATGTGGCAAATAAAAATATAGCTCCAATTAAAGTTACCGATAGACGAAGACGAAAGAGGGGATGCCTTCAGGGGCATCCCCAAGCTTAGGCTTTTTGGTGTCCTTGGATTTTACCTTGGTGTGCCTTGGGCATCCCCAAGCTTAGGCTCTTGCCACTCCTTGTTCCATAATCCATCAAATGCTTACCCAAAACTTGAAAACTTCACAACACAAAACTTAAAAGAAAATCTTCGTGAGCTCTGTTAGTAAAAGAAAACAAACCACCACTTCAAGGTACTGTAATGAACTCATTCTTGATTTATATTTGTGTTAAACCTACTGTATTACAACTTCTCTATGGTTTATAAACTCTTCTACTAGCCATAGATTCATCAAAATAAGCAAACAACACACGAAAAACAGAATCTGTCAAAAACAGAACAGTCTGTAGTAATCTGTAGGTTTCGACCACTTATGGAACCCCAAAAATTATAAAATAAATTGCTGGACGTGTGGAATTTATCTATTAATCATCTTAAAAAATAATTAAATAAATAGCACTCTCCAATAAAAAAATGGAAGCAATTATCGTGAGCGCTAAAGTTTATGTTTTTTACAGCAAGATCAAAAAGACTTTCCCCAAGTCTTCCCAATGGTTCTACTTGGCACAAACACTAATTAAACACAAAAAACACAACAAAAACAGAGGCTAGATAAATTATTTATTACTAAACAGGAGAAAAAATCAAGGAATAAAAATAAAATTGGGTTGCCTCCCAACAAGCGCTATCATTTAACGCCCCTAGCTAGGCATAAAAGCGAGGATAGATCTACGTATTGCCATCTTTGGTAGGCAACCCATAAGTGACTCTCATAATAGATTCATATGGTAATTTAATTTTCTTTCTAGGTAAGTGTTCCATACCTTTACTTAACGGAAATTGGAATTTAATATTCCCTTCCTTCATATCAATAATTGCACCAATCGTTCTAAGGAAAGGTCTACCAAGAATAATAGGACATGAAGGATTGCAATCTATATGAAGAACAATGAAATATACAGGAACATAATTCCTATTTGCAAAAATAAGAACATCATTAATATTTCACATAGGTTTCTTAATAGTGGAATATGCAAGGTGCAAGTTTAAAGAACAATCATCAAATTCACGGAAACCTAGCAAATAACACAAAGTTTTTGGAATCATGGAAACACTAGCACCCAAATCACACAAAGCATAGCACTCATGATCTTTAATTTTAATTTTAATTGTAGGTTCCCATTCATCATAAAGTTTTCTAGGGATAGAAACTTGCAACTCAAGTTTTTCTTCGTAAGATTGCATCAAAGCATCAACGATATATTTAGTAAAAGCTTTATCTTGACTAGAAGCATGAGGAGACTTTAGCACGGATTGCAACAAGGAAATACAATATATCAAAGAGTAATTATCATAATTAAATTCCTTGAAATCCAAGATAGTGAGCTCATTGCTATCTAAGGTTTTGACCTCTTCAATCCCGCTTTTACCAATTTTAGCATCAAGATCTAAAAACTCCGAATTTTTGGGACGCCTTCTAACTAAAGTTGACTCATCTCTAGTCCCATCATTATCAAGATTCATATTGCAAAACAAGGATTTAATAGGGGACACATCAATTAATTTTAGATCTTCATCTTTATTGTCAGGAAAACTAGAAGAACACGCTTTCACAAAACAATCTTTCTTAGCACGTATCCTAGCGGTTCTTTCTTTGCACTCATCAATGGAAATTCTCATGGATTTGAGAGACTCATTGATATCATGCTTAGGTGGGATAGATTTAACTTTCAAAGAATCAACATCAAGAGAAATTTTATCCACGTTCCTAGCCAACTCATCAATCTTAACCAATTTTTCTTCAATCAAAGCATTGAAACTCTTTTGCGAAGTAATACATTCTTTAATACTAGATTCAAAATCAGAGGGCATCTTATTATTATTTCCATAAGAATTGGAGTAGGAATTACCATAATTATTAGAGGAATTACTAGGAAACGGCCTAGAATTAAAATTACCTCTATACACGTTATTACCAAAATTGTTCCTACCAACAAAATTCACATCCATAGATTCATTATTATTCTCAATCAAAGTAGACAAAGGCATAGCATTAGGATCAGTAGGAGCACTCTTATTAGCAAACAATTTCATAAGTTCATCCATCTTTGCACTCAAAACATTAATCTCTTCAATTGCATGCACCTTTTTACTAGTAGATCTTTCGGTGTGCCATTGAGAATAATTAACCATAATATTATCTAGGAGTTTGGTAGCTTCTCTAAAGTGATTTCCATAAAAGTGCCTCCCGCGGCCGAATCTAAAAGATTTCTAGAAGCAAAATTCAATCTGGCGTAAATTTTTTTGTATAATCATCCATAAATTCAAACCATGTGTAGGGCAATTACGTATCATTAATTTCATCCTCTCCTAAGATTGTGCAACATGTTCATGATCAAGTTGCTTAAAATTCATAATATCGTTTCTAAGAGAGATGATCTTAGTGGGAGGAAAATACTTAGAGATAAAAGCATCTTTGCACTTATTCCATGAATCAATACTATTTTTAGGCAAAGACAAAAACCAAGCTTTAGCACGATCTCTAAGCGAAAACGGAAATAGCTTAAGTTTAACAATATCATTGTCCACATCTTTCTTCTTTTGCATATCACACAAATCAACAAAGTTGTTTAGATGGGTAGAGGCATCTTCACTAGGAAGGTCGGATAATGGATCTTTCATGACAAGATTCAACAAAGCAGTATTAATTTCACAAGATTCAGCATCGGTAAGAGGAGCAACCGGAGTGCTAATAAAATCAATATTGTTGGTATTGGCAAGGTCACACAATTTAGTATTATCTTGAGCCATCGTGACAAGCAATCAATCCAACACACAAGCAAACGAGAAACAGACAAAAGAGGCAAACGAAAAGGAGGCAAACAGAAAATAGAGGGCGAATGAAACGGCAAGGGTGAAGTGGGGTTGAGGAAAACGAGAGGCAAATGGCAAAAAAATGTAATGCAGAGGATAAGAGTTGTGATGGGTACTTGGTATGTCTTGACTTGGCATAGATCTCCCCGGCAACAGCGCCAAAAATCCTTCTTGCTACTTCTTGAGCACTGCGTTGATTTTCCCTTGAAGAGGAAAGGGTGGAGCAGTAAAGCAGCGTAAGTATTTCCCTCAGTTTTTGAGAACCTAGGTATCAATCCAGTAGGAGACCACGCGCTAGTCACCTCGTACCTACACAAACAAATAAGAACCTCGCAACCAACGCGATAAAGGGGTTGTCAATCCCTTCACGGCCACTTGCAAGAGTGAGATCTGATAGAGATAATAATAATAGGATAAATATTTTTGGTATTTTTATGATATAGATTGAAAGTAAAGATTGCAAATAAAATAGACGGGAAACTTGTATGATGGAAAATATACCCGGGGGCCATAGGTTTCACTTGTGGCTTCTCTCAAGATAGCATAAGTATTACGATGGGTGAACAAATTACTGTCAAGCAATTGATAGAAAAGTGAATAATTATGAGAATATCTAGGCATGATCATGTATATAGGCATCACGTCCGCGACAAGTAGACCAAAACGATTCTGCATCTACTACTATTACTCCACACATTGACCGCTATCCAGCATGCATCTAGAGTATTAAGTTCATAAGAACAGAGTAACGCCTTAAGCAAGATGACATGATGTAGAGGGATAAACTCATGCAATATGATATAAACCCCATCTTCTTATCCTCAATGGAAACAATACAATACGTGTCGTTTCCCTTTCTGTCACTGGGATCGAGCACCGCAAGATTGAACTCAAAGCTAAGCACTTCTCCCATTTCAAGAAAGATCAATGTAGTAGGCCAAACCAAACTGATAATTTGAAGAGACTTGCAAAGATAAACCAATCATACATTAAAGAATTCAGAGAAGATTCAAATATAGTTCATAGATAGACTTGATCAAATATAGTTCATAGATAGACGATAATAGCCCCCAAGTTATATCCCTTATCACCTAACAACACACACTTGAGGAAACTATGATCTGGAACACAAGAGCGGCTATGCTCATGCTTCCCGTTAATGCATCTACCTATAAAGAGAGCAAAATAATGTATGGCAGGAAAGCGAATGCTCCCTATGGTAGCTTGTGTGATATATGTAGTTTCTCCCACAGTGATGCTAGCAAGGAAATCATTGTATTCAGCTTTGTGAGGCTCACTATGAATGCCCCATTGCAGGATTTTGCATGAAGTATTAAAATCTTTAAGGTCCATGGTATATGATTCATCATAAAGATCAAATAAAACAGTATGGGTATTGCACTTAGATGTAAATTCAAACCTCCGCACAAAGGAATCGGTGAGGTGATAGTACTGAGGACACTTATCTGTTACGAATTCCTCAAGATCAGCATTTCATACGTACGCATCAAATTCCTCTTTGAAACCTACATCAACCCTAAATTGATCCAATGGCCATTTGCAAGGATGTACTTGAGCTTCCTTTGGTGTTTAAAGGTCTGGCTCATGTATCGTGAGCCTCGGTGCTTGCTTACTCGAGGAACCACCTTGGTATATTTTCCAAAACTTTTTCCTTCTCTGAAAAATTTCTGAAATTTTTTGTCACTCAAAATAAAAGTGAACCAAACTCAACAAAATTGATAGCAACTACTCCTACAAGTGCCTAGAGTCTATATCATGCATCAAAACTACTTTGGACCATATAAATTTGACATGCAAGCTCAAGAACAGGGTCACCACTACAGCAAAAATTTGAAATAAATAAAGCACTAGAACATAAACTATTTGGACCATTGCAGGAGTCACATACTGAAGAACAATCCCCCAAAGCAGTTGAAAATTGAGCTTTGCACAAGGAGATCGAAAATGGCAGCAAAATGAGCAAGAACACGGGTTTGAGCTACGGGGTGATTTTTTTTTCTGGAGGAATACAAAGTGGATGGGTGCTGGAATATGTGAGGGGGCCTACGTGTGATCCACATGGCAGGGGGCACGCCCTCCACCCTTGTGGCCCATTGGTGCATCCTCTTGGTGCATGTTCAGTGCCTGAAATTCTAAAACATTTTATACAAAATCGTACTAAATTTTTAGGGCATTTGGAGAGCTTTTATTTTCGGGGCATTTTTTGTTGCACGGATAATTCAGAAAACAGACAAATAATACTATTTTTGCTTTATTTATTCTAAATAAGAGAAAAAAGTGGGTAGATAAAGTTGTGCTTTATAAATTTATCCATCTCATGCCCATCAAACAGAATCCATTAACAAGGTTGATCAAGTCTTATTAACAAACTTCTTCTGAATGACATGAAACCGGAGAATTTTCCAATAACACCAGGTTACCTTAACTGGGATATGCATGTCCCCAACAATAATAATATCATATTTGTTTTTGATAGTAGGAAGAGGGAATTCAAAACCTCCAATAGTGATTGTTGAAATTTTTCCAATAGAATTGATACTATGAACTTGAGGTTGTGTCTTCGGAAAGTGTACCGTATGCTCATTACCATTAACATGAAAAGTGACATTTGCCTTTGTTGCAATCAATAACAGCCCCTGTGGTATTCAAAAAGGTTCTACCAAGGATGATGGGCATATTGTCGTCCTCGGGAATATCAAGAATAACAAAGTCCGTTAAGATAGGAATGTTTGCAACCATGACAGGCACATCCTCACAAATACCGGTGGGTATAGCAGTTGATTTATCAGCCATTTGCAAAGAGATTTCAGTAGGTGTCAGCTGCTACCTCTTGAGCACCATGTTGGTTTTCCCATGAAGACGAAAGGGTGGAGCAGTAAAGCAATGTAAGTATTTCCCTCAGTTTTTGAGAACCGAGGTATCAATCTAGTAGGAGACCACGCGTGAGTCACCTCGAACCTACACAAACAAATAAGAACCTCGCAACCAACGCGATAAAGGGGTTGTCAATCCCTTCACGACCACTTGCAAGAGTGAGATCTGATAGAGATAATAATAATAGTATAAATATTTTTGGTATTTTTATGATATAGATTGAAAGTAAAGATTGCAAATAAAATAGACGGGAAACTTGTATGATGGAAAGTAGACCCGGGGGGCCATAGGTTTCACTTGTGGCTTCTCTCAAGATAGCATAAGTATTACGGTGGGGAACAAATTATTGTCGAGCAATTGATAGAAAAGTGAACAATTATGAGAATATCTAGGCATGATCATGTATATAGGCATCACGCCCACGACAAGTAGACCGAAACGATTCTACATCTACTACTATTACATCGAATAGATCTCCAAGATAATCGAGGAGAAGTTTGTATTGAGATCCGAAGAGAGAGAAGCCATCTAGCTACTAGCTATGGACCCGAAGGTCTGAAGTAAACTACTCACACATCATCGGAGGGGCCATGGAGTTGATGTAGAGGCCCTCTGTGATCAATGCCCCCTCCGGCGGAGCTCCGGAAAAGGACCCAAGATGGGATCTCTTGGGTACAGAAGGTTGCGGTGGTGGAAATAGGGTTTCATGGTACTCCTGGATGTTTGCGGGGTATATGGATATATATAGGAGGAAGAAGTAGGTCGGTGGAGTAATGAGGGGCCCATGAGGGTGTAGGGCGCGCCCAGGGGGGTGGGCGGCCCCCCTGCCTCGTGGCCTCCTCGATTGTTTCTTGACGCCCACTCCAAGTCTCCTGGATCATGTTTGTTCCAAAAATAACGCTCCCGAAGGTTTCATTCCGTTTGGACTCCTTTTGATATTCCTTTTCTACGAAACACTGAAATAGGCAAAAACAACAATTTGGGTTGGGCCTCCGGTTAATAGGTTAGTCCCAAAATGATATAAAAGTGTAAAATAAAGCCCATTAACATCCGAAACAGATAATATAATAGCATGGAACAATCAATAATTATAGATACGTTGGAGACGTATCATCAACTTATTCAATTCTAGTCTACGATACAAAGAGAAAGGCATAACACTAACACCGGCTCCAAGATCATGTAAAGCAGTTTAATATAGTTTCTTTTAATGGAGTTTGGTATAGTTGGTACTCCTGGATCTCCAAGTTTCTTTCGTATTCCACCCTTAAAAGTATAATTAGCAAGCATGGTGGAAATTTCAGCTTCCGGTATCTTTCTTTTATTTGTAACAATATCTTTCATATACTTAACATAAGGAGGCATTTTCAGCGTATCAGTCAAACGCATACGCAAAAAGATAGGTCTAATCATTTCAGCAAAGCGCTCAAAATCTTCATCATCCTTTTTCTTGGATGGCTTAGGAGGAAAGGGCATGGGTTTCTGAACCCATGGTTCTCTCTCTTTACCATGTTTCCTAGCAATGAAGTCTCTCTTATCATAACATTGATTCTTTGATTGTGGGTTATCAAGATCAATAGCAGGTTCAATCTCCACATCATTATCATTACTAGATTGAGCATCAACATGAACATCATCATTAACATTATCACTAGGTTCATGTTGATCACCAGATTGTGTCTCAGCATCAGAAATAGAAATATCATTGGGATTCTCAGGTGTATCTATAACAGGTTCACTAGAAGCATGGAAAGTCCTGTCAGTTTTCTTTCTCAGCATCAGAAATAAAAATATCATTGGGATTCTTAGGTGTATCTATAACAGGTTCACTAGAAGCATGGAAAGTCCTGTCAGTTTTCTTTCTCTTTTTATTACTAGGACTAGGTGCATCAGTATTAACTCTTTGAGAATCTTGCACAACTCTCTTAGGATGTCCTTTAGGATACAAAGGTTCCTGAGTCATTGTACCACCTCTAGTCATAACTCTAACAACATTATCATTGTTCTTACTATTTAACTCATTGAGCAAATCATCTTGTGCCTTAAGTACCTTCTCTACTTGAGTTCTAACCATGGAAGCATGCATACTAATAAGCTTAAGATCATTAACAGCTCTACTCATATAATCACCCAAGTAATCAAGCATGTAAGCATTACGTTTCAATTGTCTACCTAACATAAGCATTGAAGTTCTCTTGATTAACAATAAAATTATCAAACTCATCCAAGCATTGACTAGCAGAATTATTATGAGGAATATCACCTTCATCAAATGTATAGAGAGAGTTTACATCATCTACCTATGTCGGGTTATCAAGACCATGCATTTCTTCAATAGGCGATAAATTCTTAACATCTTTAGCTTTAATACCTTCTTCTTTCATAGATTTCTTTGCCTCTTACATATCTTCAGGACTAAGAAATAGGATACCTCCTTCTTCAGAGTTCTCTTAGGAGTTGTTTCAGGAAGTGTCCAATCATTATCATTACTAAATATATTATTCAATAGCAATTTAGCTTGCTCCACAGTTCATTCCCCGAAAGCACAACCATCACAACTATCTAGGTGGTCCCTAGAAGCACCGGTTAGTCCATTATAAAAGATATCAAGTATTTCATTTTCTTGAGAGGATGATCACGCAAAGCATTAAGTAATTGGAGAAGCCTCCCCCAAGCTTGTGGGAGACTCTATTCTTCAATTTGCACAAAGTTAAATATTTTCTTTAAAGCAACTTGTTTCTTATGAGCAGGGAAATATTTTTCAGAGAAGTAGTAAATCATATCCTGGGGACTACGCACACAACCAGGAGCAAGAGAATTAAACCATAACTTAGCATCACCCTTTAACGAGAAAGGAAACAATTTAAGAATATAGTAATAGAGATTTTTCTCCTCATGAGCAAATAGGGTGGCTATATCATTCTATTTAGTAAGATGTGCCACAATAGTTTTAGATTCATAACCATAGAAAGGATCAGATTCAACCAAAGTAATTAACTCAGGATCGACAGAGAATTCATAATCCTTATCAGTAACAAAGATAGGTGAAGTAGCAAACTTAGGATCATATTGCATTCTAGCATTCAAAGATTTTTCTTTTAGCTTAGCTAACAGTTTTGTTAAGATCATCTCTATCATTGCAAGCAAAAAAAACCTCTAGCAGTTTCTTCATCCATAATATAACCCTCAAGTACCTTAGGCAGTTCATATATAGGGGGGGAATCATAATTCTCAGTTTTAATAATATCATCAGTTTCAGAAATATCATCAGCTTCAGCATAATCATAGTTCTAACTCTAGCAAGATGTTCATCAAGTAATTCACCAAGTGGCACAGTTTTATCAACTAGAGTAGTATCATCATAAACATCATGCATAGAAGAAGTGGCGTCATCAATAACATGCGACAAATCGGAATCAATAGCAGGTGTAGGTATCACAAGCTTACTCAAAACAGAAGGTGAATCAAGTGCAGCGCTAGATGGTAGTTCCTTACCTCCCCTCGTAGTAGAGGGATAGATCTTGGGTCTAGTATCTTCCAAATTCTTCATAGTGATCAATAGATATAAATCCCAAGGGACTCAGAGAATAGAGCTATGCTCCCCGGCAACGGCGCCAGAAAAGGTCTTGATAACCCACAAGTATAGGGGATCGCAACAGTTTCCGAGACTAGAGTAATCAACCCAAATTTATTGATTCGACACAAAGGGAGCCAAAGAATATTCTCAAGTATTAGCAGATGAGTGGTCAATACAACCACACCTGAAAGACTTAATATTTGCAGCAAAATATTTAGTAGCAAAGTAGTATGGAAGTAACGGTAACAGTGATAAAAGTGACAACATCAGTTTTGTAACAATTGTAACAGAGGCAACGACAAAGTAACGAAGCAAAGATCAATATGTGAAATGCTTGTAGGCAATGGATCAATGATGGATAATTATGTCGGATGGCATTCATCCTACAATAGTTATAACCTAGGGTGACATAGAACTAGCTCTAATTCATCAATATAATGTAGGCATTTATTCCGTATATAGTCATACGTGCTTATGGAAAACAACTTGCATGACATCTTTGTCCTACCCTCCCGTGGCAGCGGGGTCCTAATGAAAACTAAGGGATATTAAGGCCTCCTTTTAATATAGAACCAGACCAAAGCATTAGCACTTAGTGAATACATGAACTCGTCAAACTACGGTCATCACCGGGAAGTGTCCCGACTATTGTCACTCTGGGGTTGCCGGATCATAACACGTAGTAGGTGACTATAACTTGCAAAATAGGATCAAGAACACAAATATATTCATGAAAACATAATAGGTTCAGATCTGAAATCATGGCACTCGGGCCATAGTGACAAGCATTAAGCATAGGAAAGTCATAGCAACATCAATCTCTAAACATAGCGGATACTAGGGATGAAACCCTAACAAAACTAACTTGATTACATGATAAATCTCATCCAACCCATCACTGTCCAGGAAGCCTATAAGGGAATTACTCACGCACGGCGGTGAGCATCATGAAATTGGTGATGGAGGATGGTTGATGATGATGATGGGGTCGATTTCCCCTCTCTGAAGCCCAAAACAGACTCCAGATCTGCCCTCCCGAGGAAGAACATGAGGTGGCGGCGGCTCCATATCGTAAAACACGATGAATCCTTCTCTCCAATTTTTCTCCCTGAACGTGAATATATGGAGTTCGACTTGAGGTCGGTGGAGGTCCATGGGACCCACAAGGCTGGGGGCGCGCCCTGGGGGCACCCTCCACCCTTGTGGACAGCTGGTGGGTCCCCCTTTGTTGGTTCTTTTGCCAATATTTTTTATTTAATCCAAAAATATTCTCTGTGAAGTTTCAGGTCATTCCGAGAAATTTTATTTCTAGACAAAAGTAACACCAATGCAATTCTGCTGAAAACAACGTCAGTCCAGGTTAGTTCCGTTGAAATCATGCAAATTAGAGTCCAAAACAAGGGAAAAAGAGTTTGGAAAAGTAGATACGATAGAGACGTATCACCCGCCTTGGTCTCACTGCTCCATATTATGGCGCCCTAGCTGCTAGTTATAATAGGTGGGCTCACCTCTGATACGTCTCCAATGTATCTATAATTTTTTTATTGTTCTATGCTATTATATTATGTGTTTTGGATGTTTTATATGCATTAATATGCTATTTTATATGATTTTTGGGACTAACCTATTAACCTAGAGCCCAATGCCAGTTTTTGTTTTTTTCTTGTTTTAGAGTTTTGCAGAAAAGGAATACCAAATGGAGTCCAAACGGAATAAACTTTTGCGATGATTTTTCTTGGACCACAAGACACCCATGAGACTTGGAGTGCAAGTCAGAAGAGCCATGAGGTGGCCACAAGGGTGGAGGGCGTACCCAGGGGTAAGGCGCGCCCCCTATCTTGTGGGCCCCTCGGTGGCCTCCTGACCTAGATCTTCCTCCCATATATACTCATATACCCAGAAAACTTCTGGGGGAGCCACGAAACCACTTTTCCATCGCCGCAACCTTCTGTACCCGTGAGATCCCATCTTGGGGCCCTTTCCGGCATCCTGCCGGAGGGGAATTCGATCACGGAGGTCTTCTACATCAACACCATTACCTCTCTGATGAAGCATGAGTAGTTTACCTCAGACCTACGGGTCCATAGCTAGTAGCTAGGTGGCCTTTTCTCTCTCTCTCTCTTTGATTCTCAATACAATGTTCTTGGAGATCTATTCGATCTAATACTCTTTTGCGGTGTGTTTGCTGAGATCCGATGAATTGTGGATTTATGATCAGCTCATTATGAATATTATTTGAATCTCCTCTGAATTCTTTTATGCATGATTTGATATCTTTGCAAGTCTCTTCGAACTATCGATTTGGTTTGGCCAATTAGATTCGTTTTTCTTGCAATGGGAGAAGTGCTTAGCTTTGGGTTCAATCTTGCGGTGCTCGATCCTAGTGACAGAAGGGGAACCAACACGTATTGTATTGTTGCCATCAAGGATAAAAAGATGGGGTTTTATCGTATTGCTTGAGTTAATTCCTATATATCATGCCATCTTGCTTAAGGCGTTGCTCCGTTCTTTATGAACTTAATACTCTAGATGCATGCTGGATAGCGGTCGATGTGTGGAGTAATAGTAGTAGATCCAGAATCGTCTCGGTCTACTTGAGACGGACATGATGCCTATATTCATGATCATTGCCTTAGATATCGTCATAACTTTGCGCTTTTCTATCAATTGCTCGGCACTAATTTGTTCACCCGCCGTAATATTTTCTATCTTGGGAGAAGCCTCTAGTGAAACCTATGGCCCCCAGGTCTATTTTCCATCATATAAGTTTCCGATATACAATTCTAGTTTCCTACTTAACTTCTTTTGCAGTCTTTTCCTTTCCGTTCCATAAACCAAAAATACCAAAAATATTACTTTACCATCTATCCATCTCTATTAGATCTCACTTTGCAAATAACCGTGAAGGGATTGACAACCCCTTTGTCGCGTTTGTTGCAAGTTGGTGTTCATTTGTGCACGTATTCGGTGGCTTTTCGCGTTGTCTCCTACTGGATTGATACCTTGGTTCTCAAAACTAAGGGAAATTCTTACGCTGCTTTGTTGCATCACCCTTTCCCCTTCAAGGGAAAAACCAACACAAGCTCAAGAGGTAGCAACCCCCTGTCCTGAGTGGTCATCACCATCGGGAGTGTATGAGGATGTCGCCGAAGGCACCATCGGAGGGAGTGGCAACGCTGGGGCTGGTGAAGCACCCGCGCAACGCGTGAAGTTGGACATAGAAGTTGCCTTCACCACCAACAAGGTCTCATGCGGACAGCAATGTGACCTTGACGTCGTCGCTACCGACATGCATCCCCAACAGGATCCGGAGGTCCACATCAACTCCGACAATGACTCAGACTCCAAGGAAAAGCGGTTAGTCGTCTATACCCATTTTTGCGGCAAAGATGTCCTATATTTTCTCTGGTTACTCCTTACTCCTTCCCCCTCCTTTTTGTGGAAAAGAAATCCTATGGTTATGTCTCTTAGTCCATGAAAGGAGAGTAAGATTCGTTAGATCCGTGTAGTGTATTCATTGTTTGAATGGTAACCGTCTAGGGTTAGTGATTAATTATTTGTTCTGTACAAATGTTTTTTTTCTAATAATCCGACTAGGGTTAGCGTTCATGCTAATAATTTGTAGCCTGATCTTGAGAATTGTTTTTGAATCTCCTACATATATGTTTGTGGCAAATTCTTTTCCAGATCTTGAGAATTGATTTTGAATGTCATACATATACGTTTGTGCCATTTTTTTCTAGATTGGTACGTACATTGATGAGGCTCTGGCCAGCAGCACCTTGATAACCCACAAGTATAGGGGATCACAATAGTTTTCGAGGGTAGAGTATTCAACCCAATCTTACAGATTCGACACAAGGGGAGCCAAAGAATATTTGCAAGTATTAGTAGCTCAGTTGTCAATTCAACCACACCTGGAGATTAATTATCTGCAGCAAAGGGATCTGTGGCAAAGTAGTATGATAGTTTTGATAATAGTAGCAGCAGCAATAGTAACGGTAACAATGATAGCAATAATTTTGTGGCAAGTGCAACATAACGATAGCAGTAGGAACTTAGCAAGAACAATATAAGAGAAATTTGTAGGCATTGGATCGGCGATTTGTTGGATGATATTCATCATGTGATAGTCATAACCTAGGGCGATACAGCACTAGCTCTAGTTCATAAATATAATGTAGGCATGTATTCTGTAAATAGTCATACATTCTTATGGAAAGAACTTGCATGACATCTTTTGTCCTACCCTCCCGTGGCACCCGGGTCCAATTGGAAAGTAAGGGATATTAAGGCCTCCTTTTAATAGAGAACCAAAATGAAACATTAACACACGATGAATACATGAACTCCTCAAACTATAGTCAGCCCCGGGAGTGGTCCCGACTATTGTCACTCCGGGGTTGCTGGATCATAACATGTAGTAGGTGACTATAACTTGCAAGATCGGATCTAGAACATAGATACAGTGGTGATAACATGAACGGTTCAGATCTAAAATCATGGCACCCGGGCCCAAAGTGACAAGCATTAAGCATGGCAAAGTCATAGCAACATCAATCTCAGAACATAGTGAATACAAGGGATCAAGCCCTAACAAAACTAACTAGATTACCTGATGAATCTCATCCAACTCCTCACCGACCAGCGAGCCTATGAAGGAATTACTCACTCCCGGTGGGGAGCATCATGGAATTGGCGATGGAGAAGGGTTGCTGATGATGAAGATCGAACACCCCCCTCTTCGGAGCCCCAAACAGACTCCAGATCTGGCCTCTCGATGAAGAACATGAGGTGACGGCGGCTTCGTCTCGTGGAATGCGATAATTCTTTCTCCCTGATTTTTTCTGGAAAAATAGGATTTTATAGCGTCGGCTTCAGGGTCTATGGGGCCACCAAGTGGGGACAACCCACCTGGGCACCCCTGGATGGGGGGCGTTCCCTGGTGGTTTGTGCCCACCCAGGTGGCCCCTCTGGTGATTCTTGGCTCCAGAAATTCTCTTTATTGATATAAAAAATCCTCGCAAAGTTTTGTTCCATTCCGAAAACTTTTATTTCTGCACAAAAACAACACCATTGTAGTTCTGCTGAAAACAACGTCAGTCCGAGGTTAGTTTCATTCAAATCATGCAAATTACAGTCCAAAACAAGAGGAAAAGTGTTAGGAAAAGTAGATACAATGAAGATGTATCACACCCTAGATTAGGGTGTGATACAATGGAGATGTATCACACCTCAGGTTGTAGATCCGGCACCCGGCAGCGCAGGCACAAGCGACCACGACCCCCTAGATATGAGGAACCCATAGAATTGTGTCCGTACCGCATCAGCGATCTCTCGGACACCATCCTCGGTATATCATATCCCGTCTCCCAGCAGGGATGGATACCGTACAAAGGTCCTCGCATCTTGATGGAGGCCTCTCTGGCGTGTCGTGCCTCTTACTCTCGGTTGTCGTCAGCTATCTGTCGATCATGGTTTTCAACCCCCCGAGCCATCATCTCCTCCCACCAGGCCTCCGTTCAATGCCTCTATGTTCTAGGGTGGAACCCTAAGTGGGGATATTTCAGGAATTGGAGGGGGAATCCCATGAAGAACACGAATAAATCACAAGAGGAACACTCAAGAACAAGCCCAATTACACATCCACTAGACTCAAATCCACACAAGATCCACAAAGGTACATAAACAATAAGAGGAACAAGGGTACATGATAAGGTTCATCCCAAATCCAAGAAGGAGATGAGGTCTTGATGAACCTATGATGGGGATCCTTCCCTAGATGGGGGTCTTGAATTCACTAGGGATTTTCTCCTAGGAGGTCTTGGTCTCCATGGGAGAAGGTAGATAGGAGCAAAGCTCTCAAGATCATATCATGTACTTTGCTAACCCTAAAAACTAAGAGAAGCAAGGAATATATAGTCTAGGGGCGAAGGGGTATGGGCCTCGGTGGTTACATGGGATTTTTAGCCCAATTCACTAGGGATCTTCTCCTAGGAGGTCTTGGTCTCCATGGGAGAAGGTAGATAGGAGCAAAGCTCTCAAGATCATCTCATGTACTTTGCTAACCCTAAAAACTAAGAGAAGCAAGGAATATATAGTCTAGGGGTGAAGGGGTATGGGCCTTGGTGGTTACATGGGCTTTTTAACCCAATTTGTAGTGAAACTGGGCGGATCGGACAGTCCGGTGGTCAGGACCGGACAATCCGGTGAGTCCAGATGCATTTTCAGGTGCCACCGGACTGTCTGTTGTGTGGACCAGACTGTCCGTAGTGCAATTTCTGTGTGACCGAACTATCCACTATGGGGACCAGAGTGTCCGGTAGTGCAATTTCTGTACGCTTCCTTTTCTTCATCCTGACACTTTCGATCAGCTCTTGGGTCATGTGGTCCTTCTCCTTGGCCTCCAGGAAGCTTCCTAGCTGCTTGGTGGCGGTTGCCTTCATACCTAATGATGCACAACGTTCCATGGTGAGGTAGCAACCAAGTCCAATGGATATTAACGTAAATCTCGAAGAGGATCTGGTTCACCTTAAGTTCGGTAGGTCCACTTGGGGCTTGTGGTGCTAAGAAGGTGTACGTGGAGATGACCATAGGATGCTCTGCATCATCCCCTCCCCCTTGGGAAAGATCTGACCTTGGATTGTAAACCGTATCGCCATGTACACGGTAGGCATGGATGCACTTGTTTTTGGCCAGAGTGTATGTGATGGTGCGGTGAAAGCACTCAAAGATGTCTTGTCGCTTGATGAGGTTTCCCAAGATGTTGGTGTGACCAATATAGCTCATGATGTTACCGCCTTGTGAATCCTTCAAAACGAAAGAACATGACAAACACTTGGAAAAACCAATGAGGTTAGCGTGAATGCGAAACCTATCATTCGGGTGGTGAGATGCCCAACAAGTGACCTTATCATGCTTATCATAAGGAAGGACAAGGTAGTATGACATGGCATGGAAGCATATGATGCGAGTACAACCAAATACATTAGGCTCAACCAAACAAGCATGTGTCACTAGTAGAATGTTCATGTCTCCAAGATCAATAAGCATAGCGTGGTTGCACTCACTACAATGTTTTATGAGAGAGGCAACTAATGGAGACAAGGGACAATGTTCTAGACAAGGCAAGTGAGAGGCATGAGCATATATGCCACCAAACCAATGCAATGAGCAATTAAGTATCATGGGCGATGTGACAAAGCAAGCGATCATAGTAAACAAGTCATGCAAACTAGTAGTGCGAAGATGCAACATACTAGAGGTGATCATGGTCATCATGTCATGTGTGCAAATAATTGGCATATGTAATGTGCATGACATATTGCAAGGATGAAAACAAGATATGAGCAAAGTATGTGCAATATCATGGAGCACACATAGAACATTGTAATAGCAATAAGGATCTCCATCAAGCATGCAAATACACATAGTAGTAGAAGAATAGTGAAGCATATGTGAGTGCAAGCAAGTGTCACAATGCATGGCAAAGGCACGTAAAGAGGCATAACATGCAAAGTGAACATGGTAAAATGAGCATAAGGTGACAAGTGGTATATAGCCCATAGCCGTGTGAGAGCCGAGTAAAAGAGATGAGCATAGTCCTTGCATGAATGGAACGGTGTGAAGGACAATCCACGGGATCCCAAGTCGTTGTTGCTCTCAAGAGCTCGTTTTGTCAACTCATGGGATTGTGAGGTTGGAATATTCTTGAGTACCTACACAAAACAAAGGCAAAGGAAAAACTGTGTGTGCGTGGTATATGTACACATCATCCATTATGATGCATATGTGCATGTGTTGGTTAGCACAAGATATCTAATGCTCAAATAAATGATATGCGTGATAAAGAAACATGTCATCCACCATGAAAGGTTTGTTGTTATGTATAGCATAATGGAGACTCATATTGTGTAATGCATCATGAGAATTATGTAGGGCATCGTCATGGATGGTATGCATATGGTGCACACAAGGGATGGAATTATGTGAACTACATTCATGTACATGGCATGGTATATGGGATGAATTGCACAAATTTTGCAAAGGTAGCATAGCAATATCACCGTAAGAGAAGCAAAGTCCAATAACCATCATCTTGTCATATATGCCATAAGTGCAAATGGGATTTATTTTAATGGGGCATGCATTGTTACTATGTTGAGATTGTAATGATGCAATATGGGAGATCTCACTCATAGCATATGACAAGTTTAATGGATTGTCAAACATGACGTGACCGATAGAATTTTCCCATGATGTCCTATGGAGCATAGCATCACAACTAGGCAAATCAACATGCTCTTCATCATATACATCATAAATGGGTGGCACATTTAAGCATGTAGAAGACATAGTATGTGGTGAATCCATGAGGTGATCAACATCATGGAAGCAATCAATGTGAAGATCGTCCATTAGTGGGACAAGCGAAGGTCCATCACCTATGTTACCTTTAGAGCTCCGCTCTTGTGTTTTAGGTGAGGTGGAAAAAATGGACACTTGGTCAATGGCTTCGTCAACTTGATGGTACCATGTGGGGGTGCATCATCGTCCACCATGGCCATTAATTCCATTGGAGGTATGGACCCGTCGAGCATAGGCATGTCGTCATGTAGGAAACCTAGCACAAAAGAAAACACACTCCGAGTAGAGGTTATGTTGTCAGAAATCATAGTGTCCTCACGTGCCCTCTCAACTACCTCACTCACTAAGTGTTGTGTCTCACTCCCTCCCGCTAGGATGCTCTCCTTCAAATGGTTGGTGGAGTCACTTAAATGGCTCTCAACCTCACATAGGATGTGTGGCATTCTCTCGTGTGTGGGGATAGTGGTGAACCCACTCATCCTCTCATGGGAAATGCACTCAGTGTCATATATGGTGGAGTCATTCATCTCAATCATGAGGTGGTTTCTCTCCTCACATGGCAAATGGGGCATCTCATCATATGTGGGTGTCGGAGAGATGTAGGTGCAAATGTCTCCATACTCGACTCCTTTCGCCTCCTTGGTTGAAGGGATAGTCCCATGCTCAACCTCCTCATCCATAACGCTTCCGAAGATGAATGCCCTAGGATGTGGCAAATCATCGCTCTCCTCCGAGACCAAAGATAAGGTCTCATGTGTGGTGTCATATCTTGACTCAGAGTAAGTGTCCCATTGTGGCGCCATCTTCATGTTGTTGAAGAGGTTTGTGCTCGTCACCGTGGTCGAAGGGGTTGGCCCTTTCTCGACTGTCTTGTCTGATGAGGACATGACTATCTTGAATACAACCAAAAATAATGCATACATGCATATTTTTCAGGTGATTTCTAGTGCAAACTATTCAATAATCTATTTATGTTATCCAGAACAAAAATACTTCACACACTTTTGTGTTTTGTCTAATTGCAGGTGTATGGGACATTTGTACAATCCACATATGAAGATAAGAGAAAAAGAGAAGTTTAGGTTATGTTCAAAAAGTCCTCTCACGTCACTTTTGGGCCAAGAGAAGATAGAGTCCAAGTCTCTCACGTTCTGGATTCAGATTCGGACTGCACAGACATACCTGACTCAAAATGCCAACAACGTTTTCATACGGGCTCCGAATTGGGTGATTATTTTTTTGTTGGAAAGTAGATTTTGTGCATGTCGGTATCAAAACCGGTGGATCTCAGGTAGGGGGTCCCGAACTGTGCATCTAAGGCAGATGGTAACAGGAGGCAGGGGACACGATGTTTACCCAGGTTTGGGCCCTCTTGATGGAGGTAATACCCTACGTCCTCCTTGATTGTTCTTGATAATACAAGTAGTACAAGAGTTGATCTACCATGAAATCGAAGAGGCTAAACCCTAGAAGCTAGCCTATGGTATGATTTTATGTTCTCCTATGGACTAAAACCCTCCGGTTTATATAGACATCGGAGGAGGCTAGGGTTACACAAGGTCGGTTACAAAGGAGGAGATATACATATCCATATTGCCTAGCTTGCCTTCCACGCCAAGTAGAGTCCCATTCGGACACGGGATGAAGTCTTCAAACTTGTATCTTCATAGTACAACAGTCCGGCCAAAGGATATAGTCCGGTTGTCCGGAGACCCCCTAGTCCAGAACTCCCTTAGTAGCCCCTGAACTAGGCTACAATGACGATGAGTCCGGCGCGCAGTGTTGTCTTCGGCATTGCAAGGCGGGTTCCTCCTCCGAATACACCATTGAAGATTTTAAATACAAGGATAGTGTCCGACCCTACAAAAAAAGTTCCACATACCATCATAGAGAGAATAATATTTCCACGAATCTAATCTGTTGACACGTTTTAACAGCATGACATCGTGCCATGGCCCGGTTTTTATTCGAACCGTTTTCTTAACCAGATCCGCACATATCACGAGGCAGTTTTCTTGACACATCTTGTCAAAGAAGAGATCGTGTTCCCCTTATCACGGGATTCTCATCAATAGGGACATGGGTAACCCAACCACGCCATCAATTATGGCGCCTGGGGAATAAGAGGTTTTGCTAGGCAAGTGGGGAGGCACATCGCCTCTTCTGCCCTTATAAAAGGGACAAAGATTTACTTTTTTCACCCATGCCTTCTTCATCCTTGCTTATCTATTCTTGCACACTCGAGCTCTAGCGCCCAAGCTCGCGTTCTTCTTCTCGAACCACTCCAAGCATGTTTGGAGCAGGAGGCAAGTGGATGGGCTCCTCCATCACGGAGGAGAACATCAAAGAGTTATGGGAAGCCGAATACCTGGCTGCGGATATCGCACACTGGCTGCCGAATGCGGGGCAGATCGTCCGAACACCCGAACCCCATGAGAGGGTAGTTTTTCTTACCCATTTCGTTCGTGGACTGGGATTCCCTCTCCACCCGTTTGTCCGCGGGATCATGTTCTACTATGGGCTGGATTTTCATGATCTAGCCCCCAATTTCATCCTCAACATCTCGGTGTTTATTGTCGTGTGCGAGGCCTTCCTCCGCATCAGGCCCCACTTCGGCCTATGGCTAAAAACCTTCAATGTCGAACCAAAGGTGGTGGGAGGCCAGCAAGCAGAGTGCGGAGGCACCATAGTGGGCAAGATGCCTAATGTCACCTGGCTCGAGGGCACCTATGTGGATACCATAAAGGGGTGGCAATCGGGGTGGTTCTACATCACTGAGCCGCACGACTCCAACTAGGTGGCGGCCCCCAAATTTCGATCCGGAATCCCCACGTGGCTAACCTCCTAGAAAAAGAAGGGCATGTCCTGGGGTTCTTCGGTAGAGCTGACCGGACTCCAGAACTGCATCCAGAACATGACGAGCAGAAAAATCAAGCTTGTCAATGTGGTCTAGGTTATGCTCTTCCGCCGGATCCTTCCTTGCCAAAGAAGGGCATTCAATTTGTGGGAGTTCGACTCGGCCAAGCACCAGACGCTGCGAGAGCTCTATGACACGATGCACGAGGACGTCTGGAGGGTGCTGTCCAAGAGCGTCGAGATGCCTCCCTCCCTCACCGAGGACCACGAACTCAGCGCAAAGCGCCACGCCAATCCGATTGGTTTTTATATCTCTTAGGGTATTTATTTGCCCTAGTTTGGTTGTGTGGAGGATCTGAACTTCCATGTCATTAACAAGACTGGATAGAGACGGCGGAGCAGCTTGCTAGCCCAGCCCCGCTACCCGAAGATCCTGCAGACGCTCTTCTGACAAAGATGCTGACTCCGGCACCCTACGAGGTGCCGGAAAAGAAGAACAAGAAGAAGGCCGCGGGGACCCGAAAGGCTCGCCAGCGCAAGGTTGTATCGGAGTCATAGGGCGATGACTCTGACGCGCACTCCTCACACGACAACGAGGAGGAGGAGAAAATTTCTCCCCCCAGCCGGGGGAGACAAGAAAAGGAAGGCGGACCCATCCGGGGAGGCCGAAGGGTCCAAGAAGGGAAGGACCCTCCCTATGGACTGCGCCACGACGGCCGCCGACTGCGGCGATGAGTGGCTACCCAGGGTCAAGCCCCTGGTGAAATCGTAAGTGTTCGGACACCATAGTACTTCATGGTATGTTTTATTGTACTGCTTGCCCTCATGCCGAACATGATTATGCAGTCCGTCCCGAGGTCATCTCGACGTACCTTCGTCGAGCGGCTCTTTGGACTCGTCGGATATGAATAGTGGTTCTCTTCCGACTGCTTCGACCCCTCGCCCTATGGACAACGCCGAGGTGTTGTCTCAAAAGGCACCGACGGCGAATTCCCGGACGCTGGGTACCAAGGGAGCGAGGCTCCTACGGGCTTCGAGTTCGGGCCCCAACCGAACACTGCGCCGGAACCTTCGATGGTTTCGGACTCCGGCAGGCGGTGCCCCGTCACGGGGGGCCAACCATCCGTACCAGTGTCCTCTGTCCAACCAGAGGCACCAGACAACCTGCTGGAAGCGCTTCGCAGCGCTTCCATCGAAGAAGAGCACCACACTATCATGAGTGCGGTGGTCGAGAAGGTTCAGTCCGCGAAAAACGGATTGACCGAAGCTTGCGCCAGCCTCCTAACAGGCTTTGAGGTAAGAAATCAAAATATGAGAAAATATTACCGCATAGATAGTATCCCCTGATGCTCTGTTCGGCGTTCGTGAAGAAAAACCAAATAGATGATCAAATGATAACTCAGGAGTCTAATTAGAGTATGTCTATGTGTATGTGCAGGCTTCACTGCTGGCCGCTGCCGCACGTACTGCCGAGGTCTCTGCGCTGAAGCAGGCCCTGAAGCGGTCCGAGGACGAGCTCGGCCTTACCAAGAGGCAGCTCGAAGAGAGCAAAGGTAAGATATACCCCTGTCTATGTAGTTAAAAATAAGTTCGTGTGTGAAGTAATAGGATCATCATGAATTTGTCAGGGGCCACGACCAAGGTGGAGACACTGAGGACGGCGTTGTCCGAGGCCGAAGACAAAGCGGCCAAAGAACGCATTGAACGGGAGAAACAAGAAGCCCGAGTAGGCGAGGTGCAGCAAGAGCTCTAGGCTCTTGCCAAAAAGCATGAGTCCTTGGAGCTTGACTCCAAGACGCGAGAGTCCGAGCTCGCGCAGGCGCTTGAAAGCGTCCGAAGAGCCAAGGCCGAAGCCCACAAGGCCCTTCAGGAGATTGATGCGGTGAAGAAGATAGCAGCGGGTAAGGCATTCAATATGCAAAGCAAGCATGTGAAGGAGACTTTCCTTTTTCTTACCCTAGTTCGGAGCTCTCCAGGAGCGTTTACAGATCTTCCCCGCAGTGTACTGGATGCCGCGGAGTTTTACCGGGCTGAGGAGGGGAGCTCAACGGAGAAGTTGTTCTGGTCTCAGTATACTGGGACCGAACACCCCGTGCCCTTGAGCGACCAGCTGAAGCAGTTGGTTGTGCTTCAAAAGGCGGCCAAACAGGCCATGAGGGGCCTTATAGTCCGGATGTGGCCTGGCGAGCCCCTGTCCGGCAGCTACTTCGGCCTGGTGAGGCGGCTAGTGGAATCCTGCCCACGGCTTGAAGTCATCAAGCGGTCCATCTGCATCGAGGGTGCACGCAGGGCTTTTACCCGGGCGAAGGTGCACTGGGCGAAGCTGGACGGCGAGGGGCCGCTGGAGGGCAAGGAGCATCGCTGCCCTGAGAATTATTATGAGAGTGTCCTGAAGGGTTCCCGCTTAGTGGCAGATGAGTGTGCCAAGGATGTAATTTTTGAATGAACATGCCCATGTGATCCTGTAATATCAAACGAGTTTGTTTGCGCCATGGGGCGCTTTCTTAATTTAGAATATTACCTTCTGTGCGGCCATTTATAAAATCTGAGAGTTGGCCAGTCGTCGGCTTCTACCACCATGTAACTTGTACAAGGGTGTTCGGGATAAATTTGAACACTCTTTACCCCAATTTTGGGTCCTTCAATGGAGGTGTTCAGCACAACGGACCAGACAATCGGACTATAATGCTTTATCACTCTCACTAAGCCATAGAAGTCTATGATTTTAAATTTTTGGCGAAGCCCCTGGTATTCGGAGGGCCGAATTTGGGGCGCTATACATGCCTAAGCCTGACAAGGCCGACTCCTCTCCCGAAGCGGAAAAAGTCTTTAAGGACTTGAGACCTCTCGAACAGCGACCAGTCTCTCGCCTTATCATGACAGTCAGTTTTTGGCTTTCTCTACTGAGGTGCTCGTCCGAAAGAACCGGGACACAATCGTAGTAGTTCTCCCACCGCTACCTTAACCGATATAGCGGAACGTAAGGTACCAAAGCATGGGAGCTGGGCAACCCAACATTTGACCAAAGACATGATTCGGAGCTGATGCATATAATGCTATAAGTTTGGGGTGCTGCACTGTCGAAAGTGTTCGGACTTCTTGCGTCGTGTTATGGGGTAAACGAGGACCCCTGGCGAACTAACCGTACCCGCACGTGCGAGTGCGGATTGTCGTAAATGGACATATAAGAGAAAGAGAAAGACTTAAATAATGCAATGACAGATTAATGATATGCATTGTTATTTAAATGATACGTCGAAGCGTACTTGGTACAAGTAGTGCAATAAGCATAAAGTAGGACAATTCGAAATGTCCTATCCCAGGGCAAGCTGCGCATAAAATAGTGAAAAGCGGGTATGTCAATTATGACTAGAGACCACCTGGTAGTTCCCGTGTTCATCTTAGCTTCTTTCCGCCTTGGTTGTTGCTTCCGGAATGTGTTCGGCAATCGTACTGCCAGAAAGGGCTTCCAGGGAGTTAGGCCCTGAAAGAGAAAAGGAATGTCGAAGGTATACAGCCCCTAGTGTGGTTAAGCCACAATGCGGGGCGTGTCCTGATCGTGCCCCCGCCTATGTGCATGGTATTTTTAATGAGTAGTTATGTATGCGCGGCACGGATTTCGTTGCTTCACTGGGACTGGGACAGGGGCCGAATTGCTAGGTAAGCTCTGATCATGCCAGGTGATCCTGTTGCAACTTGTTCCGGACTCACTTGAAGGTGTCCGGGGGCCGTGACGCCGAATGAGTGGTCTGCGTGAACAGGCTACCTTGTGCCTCTGCTGCAAGGGCCACAGTGATCTCTTCCGCACGGAGCGAGCATTCTGTGTTTCCATTTATTGTTGTGACCCCGCGAGGTCCTAGCATCTTGAGCTTGAGGTATGCGTAATGCGGCACTGCATTGAATTTTGCAAATGCTATCTGTCCGAGCAGTGCATGATAGCCACTGTGAAACGGGACGATGTCGAAGATTAACTCTTCGCTTCGAAAGTTATCCGAAGACCACTTCCAATGTGATTGAGCCTATGCAATGGGCCTCTACACCTGGGATGGTGCCTTTAAAGGTGATTTTGCTGGGTTTGATCCTCGAGGGATCGATACCCATTTTTCGCACTGTATCCTGATAAAGCAGGTTCAGGCTGCTGCCGCCATCCATAAGGACTCGAGTGAGGTGAAATCCGTCAATGATGGGGTCTAAGACCAGTGCGACGGATCTGCCATGACGGATGCTAGTGGGGTGATCCCTGCGATCGAAGGTGATCGGGCAAGCAGACCATGTGTTGAACTTTGGGGCGACGGGCTCCATCGCATAGACGTCCCTTAGTGCATGCTTCCGTTCCCTCTTGGGAATGTGGGTTGCGTATATCATGTTCACTGTCTTCACTTGTGGTGGAAACCCCTTCTGTCCTCCTGTGTTCAGCGGCCAGGGCTCCTCCTCATCATCGCTATGCAGCCCCTTGTGTCGGATTTCGAGTTCTGGCAGACCCTTGAGGTTTGAACACTAGGGTGCGTGCAGAGATTTCGCCTTCTACCTACCTGCGCCCCTCCGCCTCGCTAAGATCTAAGCTATGGAAAGAACAACACAAGAGACACAGGGTTTATACTGGTTCGGGCCACCGTTGTGGTGTAATACCCTACTCCAGTGTGTGGTGTGGTGGATTGCCTCTTGGGCTAATGATGATGAGCAATACAAGGAAAAACAGTCTCGTGAGGGTCTGTTCTTGACTGGGGGGATGAACTGCTAGGAGGAGTTCAGTCACCCTTCTCTCTCTCTCTCTCTCTCTCTCTTCTTCATTCTCTCTCTGATTTCGATCTCTAGCTGATCGATCGAACCCCCTTACTCTGTGGGTGGCTGGTCCTATTTATAGAGGCCCTGGTCCTCTTCCCAAATATCGAGCGGGAAGGGAGCCAACAATGGCGGGCTAATTTGAAGGGGGACAGCTAGTACCAGCTATCCTGACAAAAGTAGTCTTCGCCTGCACAAAGCTCTGGTGGTGACGCCGTCTTGGGCTCCACGATGACCTCCGTCTTGCAGTCCTCCTGGTCTTGGTCTTGTTGCACCGAAATGGCAACCTTTGCCTGATGCCTCGGTACTCCGTGGCTGCGCTTGCCCCCTTTGCACCAAAGGGGAAAGGAGGACACTGCGCGGCTGGCGCCCGCCTGGCGCCTTTGGTCGTCATGGCTTGCGTCACGGGCACCTCCTGAGGTACCCCGCCTTGATCTCTCCGCCTCCTCGCGAGCTAGCCTGATGAGGCCGTGCCTGAGGAAGCTCCGTGTCGTCCGCCCCGCGAGGCTTGGCCCCTTGCGAAGGTCTTGGGTCTATGTTGATGAAGATGGGCCGTGCTGGGCCCCCTTTCGAGCCACGCCGCAGGCCGCAGGCAGGCAAGTCTGGGGACCCCTGTTCCCAGAACGCCGACAGTAGCCCCTGGGCCCAAGGCGCGCCCGGACTTGGCCATGCAGGGAGGCGGCAGGGCAAGGGCGAAGCACCGCGGGCCCTAACAGCCTGCGGCCTTGGGCGCCGCGTGGCGGTTGATTGGACATGAGCGCCTCAGCAACCGCGCGAGTTGATAAAGGAGCGGCATCTGCCTAGGCTTTGCTTTTTGCTTTCTCCGGTTGCTGCTCAGATCCCCTTTCTTGCGCCTCTCCTTCCTTCCTCCAAAATTTCCAGATCTACTCCGACCGCGTGTCCTAGGAAGCCATGGCGCTTCGTCAGTCCCTGGCCGTAGCTTGGTACTTGTCTGCCCTGGACTCGCCAAACATGTCAGAGGCGAGCCTCCCCGGTTGCGCCAGATGGCGGCGGCGCGGGGCATCGACGGGGCGAAGGTGTTCAAGGCCGGCTCCGCCACCCCTGAGGGTCAAGGGAGCACCTTCTATCTGTTCTTTGTAAGCGCCATTGCTGCTGGCCTGGTGCCTCCCTTCTCCGATTTCTTCTTCTCTGTCCTCCGCCATTATAAGCTACAGGCTCTGCATCTCCACCCCAACTCCGTCCTTCTCCTGGCAATCTTCGCCTATTACTGTGAGGCTCACGTAGGGGTGCAGCCCTCAGTGGTCTTGCTGCGCCACTACTTCTACCTCCGGACCTCTCGCGGTCTTGCTTCCGCGTGCGCGAGCTTCAATGCGTACGGTGGCGCCATTGCCATTTTGAACCCCGGGAAAAGGATTGAGGGCTTCAGGAGCAAGTGGGTCTTGGCGGATGCTGGGCGCATCCACCCTCGGCTGATCTTGCCCACGGAGCAACCCACGAGCTCCAGCGATTGGGGTCGAGCCGAGCTCGCGGACCCCCGCGCGAAGCTGGTGTTGGAGAAGATGGACGCGGATCTGAGGTCGGCCAACATGGCGGCAGCGAAGCTGACTGGCGCGTCGCTGCTGAGCGAATTCCTGGAGCACCAGCTGGCTCCTCTTCGGAAGTACTCGCTTATGATGTGGAGGCCCCATCCAAGCCCTGTGGCCTTGGCCGACGGAGATCTGGCCGCGGTCCTCCAATCTCTGGTCGAGGGTGATGTGGCGAGGTTGGAGGGCGCTCCTACGCCCTTGTTCCTCCGCGACGACTGGGAGCAGGTAGTGGAGTCCATGCCCGTCTTCAACGGGGACGGGCCCGTGCCCATGGAAACTCCCGGGGAATCGGTGGACGTGTCCTCCGACGACTCCAGCGAAGAGGAGGAAGGAGGGGAGCGGGAAAAAGGGCCTGACTCCGAGGCGACTGACGGAGAGTCGAGGGCTCCCCTCCCCCGGCGCGGGTCCCGCGTTCTCTGCCTCTCTCCGAGCGATGACGACGAGGATGATGACGAGCAGGACGGTGGGAGCTTTCCCCCGATCCCAAAGAAGGACAGGACCAGGCTGATCTCCCGCGGGTCTGCCCCGGCCCCGAGGCGGACCGCACACGCGCCTTCCACTTCCAAGCTTCCTGAGGTTGACCCTTCCAGCCGGCTTTCAGGCTTCAAATTTGGCCAGAGGCCGCTTGAGCTCACTGGCGACGACCCGTAAGCGCTTGATTCTTGTCTTTATTTCTTGTTCTGCTTCTGAGGCTTGACGTCCGCATCTCTTGGATAGGCTAGCGCCCGCAGCAAAGAAGCCAAAGGGAGCTCCTGAGGTTCAATCCGTGGCAGCGCCTCTGCCCGCGAAGGAAGGTGACCGTGATGCACGGGCTTCTCCTGCCCGGTCGTCCTTGCGAGGCCTGGCTGAGCCGGCTGGGGTGAGCTCAGCCCCCATGGCCCAAGTGACTCCCGAGGTGCCTTTGCTTGCTGCCGCCACTACAATCGTTGGGGCGCAACAGGATCTGCCTCAGGATGCTGTGGCCGCGCTGCCGCCTTCTCCTCCTACTCCACCGGCTGTTGTCTCTCCGACTCCTCATGCCGTTCTGGATCATGTTGCTGCTGAGCTGGACCGACTGCGGCAGGATCTTCTTGGCGCCAACCCTCGCTTGGTGGCCGGGCGCTTGGAGCTGGCTTCAGGATGGGTTCGCTCCGACGCTTCGATTCGGGCGGCGCTGGTCTAGGCCTCGAAGGCCTGTGATGAGGAGAAGCAGGCCGTCCTTGAGGCGAAGGCTGCTCGTGACGCAGCCCTGGGGGAGGTGGTCGACGTCCGTGGTCGCTGCAAGGCGCTGGAGGACGAGCTGCAAGGCCTGCGGGACCAGCTCGCGAAAGAGGCCCGCCTTCGCCAAGAGCAGGAAGAAGGCGTGAAGGCTCGTGAGGCGGCCGTCAAGGAGAGGGAGGTCAAGCTCAGGAAGCACCGCGACCGCCTAGGCGCGCTGGAGCAGGAGTTGGGGGCGAGGAAGGCCGAGCTAGACGACAAGGCCCAGGTTCTTGCCGAGGACCGCGTGGGCTTCACGGAAATGGAGGCGAAGCCTCGCTCCTCACCAAGGACGCTCTACGACAGCGGCTTGGAGAGCCCGCTGGCTGGCGCCGAGGATGGCCCCGCCAAGCTGCTTCCCTTCCTGGTTCACGCTCTTGAAGATGTCGCCCTTGGTCTTGGCCCCACGGCTGAGGCCGAGGCGCGTGTCCTGTCTTCTGCAGCGCTGACGCGGGTCCTCACCCACATCTACCTTCGCAATCCCGGCGTCGACCTCGATAGCCTGCTGGAGCCAGTAAGCGGCGAGCGTGCTGCTGCCGCTGCCGAGGCCGTGAAGGGTCGCGCAGAGGCTCTGCTGGGGGAGTTCCGGGCCTTCAGCACCAAGCCGAAGCAAGGTGCTGCCGACCCCGTTGCTCCATGAGGCGAATCCACTCTGCGCTGCTCCACCGCCGACAAGTGACTCCGTTGTGGCTCCTGTCCTGCCTTTAATTCCTGCACATGTATCATGCCTCGGGGAGGCGTTTAAACTTGCGTTTGGCATTGAGATAACAGTGTGGACTGTAATATTTGCTTTTGAACTCCTTGAAATTTGCGTTTTTCCTTCCTACTTGCTTATGTTCTACGCCGGCAGAGCCCGGCCCTGCGCATACCTCATCCAGCGTTAGTCCCGACCGGAAACCAGGACGGGGCCAAGGAGTGAGGGACTACATGACAAGTTAGGTTGCTGAGTCGCGATGGTCAGGAGTCCCCCTTGGCGCACGAATAGCAAGTAGGGAGGTGTGATGTGGGTGGATCTACCATTCTACGTTTGCAGAGCCCGGCCGCGCGCATACCTCAACCGTCGTTAGCCTTTCGGAACTAAGGAGTGAGGGGCTACGTGACCAGTTAGGCTCCTCAGTCGTGATGCTCAGGAGTCCCCCTTGACGCTCAAACGGCCTTCGTACCTTGGCTCCGCTCGGGGAGAGACGCGTGACAAACCAGGCCCGGGGGGCCTGGCTGGGAGGCGTGCATCTAGGCGTGACCCAGGTGCAGCCCCCGTGCCCAGCCCCCTCGCGCGGCACTCCCGAGGGGAGGCGTTACGATGAGGCTAGACACTGAGCTCTGGGCTCCCTGAGGTTGATGCGGCCTGGGGGCCACCCTCAGTTGTTTATCACCAGCGCGGAGCATAGCGCTTCCGTATGTGTACGGGCATAGCCGCTCCTCGGCAGTGTCGTCAGCCAGCGCGGAGCATGGTACTTCCACTGGTACGTGGGAGGGGGCTCCCCTCCGGGAGGAGCCCCCGGGGCGTGTACAGCCCCGCCCTGACACGTGGCTGGCACGGTAGGGCCTGGCGAGGTGTATCTGGGCACCCGTGAGCCAGCGCGGGACTCACGGGGCCCGACCTCTAGGCGGGTTGCGCCTCGCACTGGGCCTTATCTTGTGATGTGTTCCTGCAAATTTGGTTAGATGCCGGCACTCTATGTCCTCGTGTCCCGGCCCTCGAGCTGGTCTCAGCCGTCGCTGGTATGCCAGGTCGCGATGCCGTGGACAAGGCCAGAGAGTGAGGGCTGGAGAGCCAGTAAGAGCCCTGAGTCACGATGCTCAGGTAACCCCCCTTTAACGTGCAAGTGGTCGGCATGGAGAAGAAGAGGTGCCGTGGACCGACATCAAATAATCAAGCATGGCGGGTCGAACACATAACCGGAAATAAACGCAAAAGGGATACATGCTGCTGGGTCTAGCCCGAGTGACTTGGGGATAATGCAGCCCGAGGGGCGCCCCCAACAGGGTAAGCTAACAACATGAAATAAAAGGGGGTACATGCCGCAGGGACGGACCCACGCGGCATGTGAATAATGCAGCCCTGGGGAGGGGCGCTCCCAGCTGGAAATGAAACTTGAAAGATGTCACCTGATGATGTTGAGGACGAATGAGTGTTGGTGTAGCAGACGCGGTGGGCTGCGGAAGCTGATCCTCACGAGCCCCCAGGCCCAGGGGCCTCGGGAGGCTCCGGAGGCGCTGGTGGCTCCTCGCAGACCATCTCCATCTCCGCAAGGGCTGCGGAACGCCTGGCCTCTTGAGCCTCCACGATGTCCCTCATGAGGCGCTGGTACGTGGCAGCCGCATTCAGCAAGCCATAAGGCATGCGAACATAGCTGTGGGGTGGACCTCCGCAGCGCCCCACTCGCGAGGGCCAGAGGCGCTCTAGAGAGGCGACTCGATTGAGCCCTGGTATGTCGATGCAGACGCGCATCCCACCATCCTCGCCTGGATGGGGAGCCACTACTGGTAGGCGGCGACCGCCTTTCATGACTCTTGACTCCTGTAGCTCCTGAATGGCCTTGCTGACGAACTCCTGAGGGTCTAGCTCTCCTTGCCTTACTCCTTCTTGAGGGAAACGTGCTTCGAAACACACCTCCATGTGGTGCCCAAGCGCCTCCCTCATGACCTTAGCCAGGTCGGTGGCCCTCCAGGGGAGAGCCCCCGAGCCCTGCCTGAGGAGGGCGCCGGGCGCGCTTTCCTATGCGATGGAAGGAGGTTCCCCATGGGCAGGCGCGGGCCCAGAGGGGCCTGCCTCCTGAGGGGCCGCGCCTGACGATGTCTTCTTCTTGGGGGCGGTCTCCGGAAGCCTCCTGCTTCCGCGATCCGGGTCTTCCAGTGACGCGGCCTGAAAGGCTCGTTCCAGGGAACACACCGCATCCTTCTCTTGATAGGGCACCGTGATGACTCCACCACTTCCTGGCATCTTGAGGACGTTGTAGCCGTCGTGAGTTACGGCCATGAACTTGGCCAGCGCTGGGTACCCAAAGATGGCGTTGTACGGCAGGCGAATGTGAGCGACGTCGAAGTCAATGAGCTCGGTGCGGTAGTTGTCGCGTGCCCCGAAGGTGACATGGAGGCGGACCTGCCCAATCGGGACCGTGGAGCCGTCGGTGACTCCGGAGAAAGGCTGTGTTGGCTGAAGCTGGCTGTAGGGCACTTGGAGATTGTTGAATGTCTCCACGGACAGGACATTGAGCCCTGCCCCACCGTCGATGAGGGTCCTCGTGACCACCACATTGCTGATGATTGGGGAACAAAGCATCAGGAGGACTCTGGCTGTAGCCGCACACTTGAACTGATCTGCTGAGCTGAACGTGATGGCGCACGCCGACCACCTGAGAGGGCGCGTGGCTTCGAGCTTGGGGAGGACTACATTCACTTCGCGGGCGAACTGCTTGAAGATGCGTTGAGAGGCTGGGGCTTGAGCCCCGCCCAGGATGCAGGCGATCGCGAGCGGCTCCTAGAAGCCCCCAGCCCCCTCGTCCTGATGGCGGTCCTCGTTTCTCCTTGGCTGCGGCGGCAGTGGAGGGAGGCCTGCGTTGCCTTGCGGGCGATCCTCGCGAGGCTGATCCCTCCAGTATCCCTCGCGAGGCGGGTCTTGCCAGCGATCCTCGCGAGGTTGATCGCGCCACCTTTGGCGCAGGCCGCAGTCTTCCCAGCGTCCTGCGTTCCTTCCTCCTTCTCGACCGTTGCCCCGGTCACCGCGGTCGGGGCGACGGCCGATCCTTCCTTCTCGCACGGCTCGAAGCTCTTGACATTCGTTGGTGTTGTGGGTGTGGAGGTCATACACACAGTACCGACTGCCCTTGGATTCGGGCTGATCTCTGCCCCGCTTGGTGTCTAGTTCTGCCGCGAGCACGGCAGCCCCCTAGCGCTTCACATCCTTAGCCTTGGGCATCTTCTCGTCAGGGTCTGCGGCAGGCAGCTCGAGGAGGGAGAGACGCCCTTCCTCAGCCCTGGCGCACTTGGTTGCCAAGTTGAACAGCTCCAAGGAAGTGCACAGGTCTTCATGCATCGCCAGCTCCTCCTTCATCTTGACATCGCGCACGCCGTCTGAGAAGGCTGAGATGATGGCCTCCTCAGTCACCTTGGGGATCTTGAGGCGTGCGTTGTTGAAGCGCTGGATGTACTTCTGCAGGGTCTCTCCAGGTTGTTGCTTGATGCGGCGCATGTCGCTCACGGCGGGTGGCCGGTCGCGAGTACCTTGGAAGTTGGCGATGAAGCAGGTGCGCATCTCGTCCCAGGAGGAGATCGTGCCTGGAGCCAGGCTCAGGAGCCAAGTGCGGGCCCCGTCCTTGAGCGCCATGGGAAACCAGTTCGCCATGACCTTCTCGTCTCCGTTGGCAGCTTCGATGCCCAGCTCATAGAGCGGGAGGAACTCCACAGGGTCGGCCGTGCCGTCGTAACGAGGAGGCAAGTCTGGCTTGAACTTGCCGGGCCACACGACGCTGCGTAGCTCGGCGATGAAGGCACGGCAGCCTGTTGTGGCCACGGGAGGCCTTGGGTGGCGGAGAGCTTGGTCTTGCATGTCCCCACGCGCTACAGCTGGGAGCAGCGTGGGGTCTTGACGTGCGGGAGCAGGAGCATGGTCACGACGCGCTGGAGCAGGGAGCGCCCGGGCAGCGTCTTGCGGGCAAGGGACTTCTTGGCAGCTCTGCTCTTGCCGCGCTGGCACCTGACGGAGCGGGTTTGCCCAGGGGCCACGCGCCTTGGAGCCATGGCGCCTTCTTGAGGAGGAGGAGGCTGGGGCGCCGCCGGAGCTTCATCGCCCGCACGGGGCGGGGTGCGGTGCACCGGAACGGACGATGCAGGAGAGCCCCCTGCGGCACGGACGAGGTCGGCGACGCGGTCGAGCCATTCTTCATAGACGTCGTCGACGGGACGGTAGCGCAGGAGCTCGTTTGCTGCGATGAGCGCAGCTCGAGCCTCCATGGGTGCGCGGAGCGCGCGGGACGAAGAACCAGCTGGGGTGAGCGAGGGAGTAGCGGTGCGGCCGTCTTGCCGCACGGATGGATGCTGAGACGACGCTTGCTGCTCGTCCCCCGCCGGGCCGGTGGCGGCGTTGATGGCAAGTGACGGGGAACGGCAAGGACGCCCGCCGACAGGAGCCGTTTGGGCGACGCGGGAAGCGAGAGCGGGCCGACGCTCGGCGCGGGCCCGACGAGCGTCAGACATGGACGCGATGGTCGGAGGAGAACGGGGCGGTGGAAGACGAATTCCGGCGCACCCCTACCTGGCGCGCCCAATGTGGGATTTCGGGTTCCGGCAGACCCTTGAGGTTCGAACACTGGGGTGCGCACGGAGATTTCTCCTTCTACCTACCTGCGCCCCTCCGCCTCGCTAAGATCTAAGCTATGGAAAGAACAACACAAGAGACATAGGGTTTATACTGGTTCGGGCCACCGTTGTGGTGTAATACCCTACTCCAGTGTGTGGTGTGGTGGATTGCCTCTTGGGCTGATGATGATGAGCAATACAAGGAAGAACAGCCTCGCGAGGGTCTGTTCTTAACTAGGGGGGATGAACTGCTAGGAGGAGTTCAGTCACCCTTCTCTCTCTCTCTTCTTGATTCTCTCTCTGATTTCGATCTCTAGCCGATCGATCGAACCCCCTTACTCTGTGGGTGGCTGGTCCTATTTATAGAGGCCCTGGTCCTCTTCCCAAATATCAAGCGGTAAGGGAGCCAACAATGGCAGGCTAATTTGAAGGGGGACAGCTAGTACCAGCTATCCTGACAAAAGTAGTCTTCACCTGCACAAAGCTCTGGTGGTGACGCCGTCTTGGGCTCCACGATGACCAACGTTTGGCAGTCCTCCTGGTCTTGGTCTTGTTGCACCGAAATGGCAACCTTTGCCTAATGCCTCGGTACTCCGCGGCTGCGCTTGCCCCCTTTGCACCAAAGGGGAAAGGAGGACACTGCGCGGCTGGCGCCCGCCTGGCGCCTTTGGTCGTCATGGCTTGCGTCACGGGCACCTCGTGAGGTACCCCGCCTTGATCTCTCCGCCTCCTCGCGAGCTAGCCTGACGAGGCCGTGCCTGAGGAAGCTCCGTGTCGTCCGCCCCACGAGGCTTGGCCCCTCGCGAGGGTCTTGGGTCTGTGTTGATGAAGATGGGTCGTGCTGGGCCCCCTTTCGAGCCACGCCACAGGCCACAGGTAGGCAAGTCTGGGGACCCCCGTTCCTAGAACGCCGACACCTTGTCCTTGTTTTTGGCATTTAACTTGCCGGCCTGCTTGAACACCCAGCATTCTCTGTTGGTGTGATTGGCTGGCATGTCGGGGGTGCCGTAGATTTGACACGAGCGATCCAGTATGCGGTCCAGACTGGACGGAGCCGGAGTATTTCTTTTGAATGGCTTTTTCCGCTTACCGGATCTAGAGCCTCTGAATCTGGCATTGACTGTCGTATCTTCAGTGTTAACGCCGTTCTTGCGGAACTTTGGTCTATTACGACGCTGCCTATCGTTAACATCTTTGGTATCTGAGGTATCCGGATAGTTTGATGTGTTGTTGCTGCGAGCCGGCCAGTTGTGCTGGCCGAGGTGGCGGCGAGCCATAGATTTCGGCTTCTCCTGGCCGAGGTGGCGGGCGAGCCATTCGTCGCGGATGTTATGCTTGAATGCCGCTAGGGCCTCTGCATCCGGACAGTCTACAACTTGATTTTTCTTAGTCAGGAACTGTGTCCAGAATTGTCTGGTCGATTCCCCTAGTTGCTGGGTTATGTGGCTCAAGTCATCAGCATCCGGTGGCCATACATAAGTGCTCTGGAAGTTGTTGAGAAATGCATCTTCTAGATCCTCCCATCTGCCGATGGAATCTGCTGGCAAACTATTCAGCCAAAGCCCAGCTGGTCCTTTGAGTTTTAGTGGGAGGTACTTGATGGCATGTAGATCATCACCGCGAGCCATGTGGATGTGAAGGAGGAAATCCTCAATCCATACAACGGGATCTGTTGTGCCATCGTATGATTCGATATTTACGGGTTTGAAACCCTCCAAGAATTCATGATTCATAACTTCATCAGTGAAGCATAGGGGGTGTGCGGCACCTCTGTGCCGGACTATATCCCGACGTAGTTCGTATGAGTCTTGTCTGCTGTATTCGGCCAGGCCGGATTTACTCTTGGTGTATCCGAAGTGACGATCATCGTCCCGTGTGGGCACACATGCCCGTGTCCTGTATATTGACCTTGCGATTTTTGCCTTATTGTCCAAGATGTCTCGCAGGTCCTCTGTGTTGCCCCGGGCCTTAGTATTTTTGACTGAGTGGCGACGGGGTGCGGTCTGAACTTTAGGCTGAAACGCCTCTCTGGCTCGGCCGCATAGTGGCCGGTCAGCCGCATCGTACACTGGTGAATGAGGCTTCAATGCTTCCTCCTCAAGGTGAGGTAGCAACCTGCGCTTTGGGTAACTCTTGGACGGGCGCTCGAGTTCATGCTCCTCGGCCGCAAGGACTTCGGTCCACCTGTCTGCTAGCGAGTCCTGATCAGCTTGAAGCTGTTGCTATTTTTTCGTTAGGCTATTTGCCGTGGCCATAAGTCGGCGCTTGAAGTGCTCTTGCTCGGTGGGGTCCTCAGGCACAATAAACTCGTCGTCGCCGAGGCTCGCCTCGTCTTCGGAGAGAGGCATGTAATTGTCCTCCTCCGGTTCTCCATCTGCTGTCTGCTCTGGAGGGCTAACTTGTTCGTCCTCTAGCTCTACACCGTGCTGGAGGGGATTGTTGTTGTCTTCGGTGCTATCCGGAGTGTTATTATCTCATGTGCCGGTATCACTGCTCTTGCTGTGGCGGGACTTAGAGCAGCGCCGCTAACGTCACCGCTTGGGCTGCTTCTTGGAGTGGTCATCCTCCGATGTCTCGTCGCCATTGCCTTCCTTGGGGGTGTCCACCATGTATATATATATATATCATATGATGAGGTGGCGGTCCAGCGCCCTGAGGGCGGTGGTTCCTGTTCGTCTCCGGCTTCGTCGTCCATACCGTCGAAGTCTTCGGAGTCGAAGTCGAGCATGTCGGTTAAGTCATCGACAGTGGCTACTAAGTGGGTGGTGGGTGGGCAGAAAATTTCTTCATCGTCTGCATCCCATTCTAGCCGGACATAGTTCGGCCAAGGTTCTCCTGATAGGGAGAGAGAGACCTTAATGAATTTTAGCACATCTCCGAAAGGTGAGTGCTGAAAGATATCCGCGAAGGTGAACTCCATGATCGGCGCCCAGTCGGATTCGACGGGCACGGATGTGAGCGGCTCAGAGTCTGTGGCCAGAGATGAATCCCGTGGTTCGGCGACACGGCTCTCGTAAGGGGTGAAGTCAGTATTTGGCTCTATCGCAGCTGAGAGTGCGGCCTCCATGGCGGGGTCTATCCCTCCGCTCTCGGATGGCGCAATTTGCTCCGGGCTAACTGCCAGAGTAGTTGCGGATGCGATCTCCCGAACACTGTCCGACGGCAGAGTTATGTCATGCTCGTTGCGACTATGCGGCGCGTCCGGCATGGGCTCGAATCCGTCGAAGATCAAGTCTCCGCGGATGTCGGCCGTGTAGTTCAAGTTTCCAAACTGACCTAATGGCTAGGGGCGTATCTTTCGATTTGCTCCAGATGGCCAAGTGAATGGGCCCGCAGTGAGAAGCCGCCGAAAACGAAGATCTGTCCGGGGAGGAAGGCCTCACCCTAGACCGCATCGCCAGCGATTATAGAAGGAGCCATCAAGCCTTACGGTGACGACACAGTGGAACTCTCAATGAAAGCACCAATGTCGGTGTCAAAACCGGCGGATCTCGGGTAGGGGGTCCCGAACTGTGCGTCTAAGGCAGATGGTAACAGGAGGCAGGGGACACAATGTTTACCAAGGTTCGGGCCCTCTTGATGGAGGTAATACCCTACGTCCTCCTTGATTGTTCTTGATAATACAAGTAGTACAAGAGTTGATCTACCACGAGATCGAAGAGGCTAAACCCTAGAAGCTTGCCTATGGTATGATTGTATGTTGTCCTACGGACTAAAACCATCCGGTTTATATAGACACCGGAGGAGGCTAGGGTTACACAAGGTCGGTTACAAAGGAGGAGATATACATATCCATATTGCCTAGCTTGCCTTCCACGCCAAGTAGAGTCCCATCCGGACACGGGACAAAGTCTTCAAACTTGTATCTTCATAGTACAACAGTCCGGCCAAAGGATATAGTCCGGCTGTCCGGAGACCCCCTAGTCCAGGACTCCCTCAGTGCTATTAACACCCCAATTGGATTCACCTTCAAATTCGTCCGGAGCATTGAGATATCGATGAAACAATATGACGCTGCAGCAGAATCCGAGTCAAACAACAAGTCCAAAGGTGTTGAATCACCTCCACTTGGGCCCATGAGCATTGTATGACCTAGGGTTAGTTTTAGGCTGCCTTTGGACGTCCTTCCACCTCCTTGGCCGCCATCCCTTGCTCCCATATAAGTAGATCCATCTAGTAGCTTTTCCTTGGGATTTGTTTAGTTAAAAGTTAGTCATTGCAACTTCGTGTACATCATTTGTGTCCAACGATTAGACCAAGACCTCTTTAGGATCCCCACCTTTATCAATACTTCATCTATATTCGTAGTATTCAGATTGCATTATCATATTCTTGCTTGTTCTTCGATTGCGTGTAGGAATAGACCTTCATGGTCAGGCTGATCGTGCTTCCAGCATCGTCAGTAACCTCGGGAGATTGCTTTAGCGATTGCTAAGGCGCAACGTCGTGCACGTTTGTAGTCGGATCGTCAAAGTCGACTCCACCAAATCGATAGTTATCATCTCATCGAAAGATCGGGACCCTCGCCCCTATCATTGTCCGTCTTGTATGAGGTCCATATGATGTGGCACCTCGTAGCTCGTCTCCATGACCGAAGGGAATTTCCCATGCTCGGTCGTCTTCGTTGAGGGGCTTCCGAAGATGGAAGTGTCGCCTTTGCACGTAGGTGGTCACCTTGGACTTGATGATGTGGAGGTAGGCATACTCGTGGGAAGTAGGCGAAGATGACGTATGTCCAAAGGCGAAGATGCCTTGAGAACAGTTGGCGAAGATGCCAAAGTGGTGGTGGTGGCCATAGCTTCCTCTTGGTGGTGTTTGTCTTGTGATCTTCTCTTGTTCTCATGAAGCTTGGTCGTAGTAAGATGTAGAGCTTGTTGGGACATGTCAATGTCATGGCCGTTGTCTCGAAGATGATGATGGTGCCGCGTGGTACTTGCATCATGTGGTCACTTCGAAGATTTGGTACTTGAGCACCTCCGCCTTGAAGATGACGAAGGGGAAGAAGGCTTGTAGTTGGCCAACACATGTTGGATGTCATCCATGTGTGCATCCAACTTGTCATCAGGTAGTCCCTTTTCCTTGCTTCGGAGTGTAGTATGTTGATGGCGAGTCACTCGATACGGTCAATGATTGAAGATGTTGTGCTTTGCCTATCCATCACAAGACTCGAGTAGAGATGAGTAAGAAATGAGATAAACAATACCAAGATAACTTTTCCCAAAGTTGAGGATGTATCCCGTATCACTCAATGTGAAATGAAAGAATAGTGGAATTGGTACTGGACTTGCTCACTCACACCTAAAAGTAAAGCTTATCGAGTGGCTTGGTTAGGGAAAGTGGCACAAAAATTTGATGCAATTGTTAGTAAGAGTCAATAATGTTGAAAGAGATTCACATATGCGCAAGTGAAACAAGTAGACCAATAGCAATGAATGGCAAACAGAAACACATACACGGATAGATAAATGGGGTCGTGCAACCAAGGATTGAGCACAAAATATGGAATCCACGGAAAACTGTAGCGACCCGACCTCAATTGGTCAAGCCTCTGTGCATTTGTGCCATCCCTGGATCAGTATGTTGGCACACACAATGCATCAATGTATATATCAAAGTGCAATCACATGTATAAATAACTCAAAACTGATATATACCTCACAAGTCTCAATGGAAACAATCAAACGGGTGTGGAGTCCCATCAACACCATCAGCAGGTTGAGTGTAGACCGTAATCCAACAACGAAACTTGTCGTAGAAATAATCCTGCAACATGATACGTTGCAGCCGTGTACGTCAGTACATTGAATGTACTGGCAAGATCGCGAAAAGCAGATGATAAAACTATACTATATGCAATATGGCTTTGTGGCTCTGGGTCTGAGTTCTGTTTGCGTGAAAGCTAGTTTTATTTCCCCTACCTCAAAGGAAATAATGGAGTCTGAACTATGGAGTTTTCTATCATGACATGGTTCCGCGAACTGATTTCTCACGGCCCAAATCATAATAAGTTGCCCACAAGTATGTTATTAGTCTGGTGGTGAGAGTTCCGAGATAGATCCAAGTCCAGAGGCTCAAATTATCTGTAACCGGGGACACGGCTAATCAATTAGGTTTTAACCCTCTGCAGAGGTTTGTACACTTTACCCGCAAGATTCAATCCCTCTTTTTACATTCTCGCACTTCAGGTGTTTGAGAACAAAATGACCGAAACATCGTCTTCCAAAGAGTTCCCATGACCAATTTCCGGTTCTCATCCTATCCTACCATAGTTCTACATCTGCTAGCACCGTGCCAGCCAGAGTCACCACTAGGGTCAGCCAAGCCAGAGCCCATAGTAACTTATTGTTGCACAAGTAAGCTTCAGGGCATGAAGTATTCTTCCGTCTCTTTGAGTCTGGGTGAAGCTTTCCGCAAGATGTCATGGCGCTTATCCATGCATCCCAGCCATCCACTGGTTGCTCCAGGGTGCCCATCAAATCCATCCTTCACCCAGTAGTGTGTAATGAGATATACCTAATATCCCAAATGTTCCATCCTTGATACTCGGGTGTGTTGGCATTACCATCGCAGTCGCTATTCTATAGTGTTGCGTTTACAATGCGCGGCTCATCACAAACAGTTCATGATTATTGAATGTGTATCATAAGCAGACAATTGATATGTCTCCAACGTATCTATAATTTTTGATTGTTGCATGTTGTTCTATTATCAATATTGGATGTTTTATAATCATTTTATAGTCATTTAATACCATTTTTTGCTACTAACCTATTGACATAGTGCCAAGTGTCATTTGCTGTTTTTTGCATGTTTTTTACATCGTAGAAAATCAATACCAAACGGAGTCCAAAGGCAATGAAACTTTATAGAGATTTTTTTGAACCAGAAGACACCTAATGGGCCAAGGTTGCTCTTGGGGGTGCTACAAGGAGAGCACAACCCACCAGGGCGCGCCAGGAGGCGCAGGCGCGCCCTGGTGGGTTGTGCCCACCTCGGGTGCCCCACGGACCGCCTCTTTGCTCTATAAATACCCCAATATTCCAGAAACCCTAGGGGAGTCGACGAAAATCAATTCCAGCCGGCGCAGAGTCCAGAACCAGCAGGTCGAATCTAGACACCATAACGGAGGGGTTCAACACTTCCATTGGTGCCTCTCCGATGATGCGTGAGTAGTTCTTCGTAGAACTTTGGGTCCGTAGTTAGTAGCTAGATGACTTCCTCTCTCTCGTTTGATTGTCAATACAATGGTCTCTTAGAGATCCATATGATGTATCTTTTTCGCGGTGTGTTTGTTGGGGTCGAATGAACTTTGAGTTTATGATCAGATCTATCTTTTTATATCCATGAAAGTTATTTGAGTTTCTTTGATCTCTTATATGCACGATTGCTTATAGCCTCGTATTTCTACTCCATTATTTGGGTTTTGTTTGACCAACTTGATCTATTTATCTGCAATGGGAAGAGGTGCTTTGTAGTGGGTTTGATCTTACGGTGCTTGATCCCAGTGACAGAAGGGGAACCGACACGTATGTATCATTGCAACTAAGGATAAAACGATGGGGTCTACATAGATAGATCTTGTCTACATCATGTCATTGTTCTTATTGCATTACTCCGTTTCTCCATGAACATAATACACTAGATGCATGCTGCATAGCGGTCAATGTGTGGAGTAATAGTAGTAGATGCAGGTAGGAGTCGGTCTACTAATCTTGGAAATGATGCCTATATAATGATTATTCCCAGGATATCATCATGAGTATTTGAAGTTCTATCAATTGCCCAAGAGTAATTCGTTTACCCACCGTTTGCTATTTTTCTCAAGAGAAGCCACTAGTGAAACCTACGGCCCCCGGGTCTCTTTATCATATTATTTGCCTTCAAGATCTATTTTATTTGCCTATAATTTTCAGATATACTAAACCAAAAATACAAAAATACCTAGGTTATTTGTATGCATGACTTAAATAAAACAATCAAATTATGTCATGAGTTATGGACCTTTTCTAGTGCTTCATTTATATCTTTTTGAGCACGGTGTGCTTTAGTATTTTTGAAGAAATGCTCTCTTGCTTCACTTATATTTATTTGAGTGTTATTAAAATTTTCAAGAAATTCTCTCTTTCTTCACTTAACTTAATTTGAGAGAAAGAAAAATTATGCTCATTATCTTCACTTATATTTGGTTGAGCTTGTCAAAAGCAACACATGAAAATTAGTCCCAAAGTGATAGATATCCAAGAAAGATATAATAAAAACTATCATGAAGATCATTGGGCAAAATAAACTTGATTCTTAGTAATAGTTTTGAGATATGATGGTGTGATATGTGAGATATGTTTATGAGTAATTATGCTTTAGTAAGAATATTGGTTTTAAAGTTTGTGATTCCCTATGCAAGCACGAAAGTCAATAATTATGCAATGAAATTATATCCTACTTGTGGTGCATTATTCGGTGTTAATTATGCTTAATGCTCTCATATGAGATTATTCGTTTCTTGGTTGGTCGCTTCTCAATCTTTTGCTAGCCTTCATTTTTCACTAAGTATGATCACTACTTGTGCATCCAAAAACCTTTAAACTAGTTTTGCCACATGAGTCCACTATATCTACCTATATGCGGTATTATTTTACTGTTCTAACCAAATTTGTATGTGCCATCACTAATTTTGAAAATAAACTTCTCTTTTGTGTGTCTGTTCCGCTCGCGGAGCGGTGAGGGGTGGCTAATATTTTCCATGCTATATGTGTTATTTTCAAGATGAGTGTCTATTCACTTGTCATTACACGAGAGTAAGGCAAAGGTGTTAGGGATGCCCAGTCTCGAAATGAAAAAAATGAATTTACTTTATGTTATCAAATAATAAATTCCTTGGAAAGTGTTGGTATGGAAGGCACCCGTGGATACGGTTAGCCATGGAAAGTGAAAGTATGGTGGAAAAAGGAATAAACTTTATTTTCTGTTAGGGAACCGCCTATGATATATATAGCATGGAAAGTGTTAGGCACTCTAAGTCATTTTCGTTGGTGGGAAGGACACACCTCCCAAAATGTTTTTATCTCTAAGTTTTTTGCTTTGAGCTGTGGCACCTCCACAAATCCCTACTTTCCTCTGCGAAGGACCTTTCTTTTACTTGATGCATTTTTTAATTTTTGAATTTGAGTCTCCATCTTCTGTTATAAAAGCACCAACTAGGAGGCACTATGATCGTACTTGAGCATTGGGTGTAGTTAATATGCGAGTGTGTTTCCTGAATTGATCAATGATTGAGCATGATGGGCTAGGGATAGCTCATTTTAGTGTTGATATTTTGAAATACATGGTTGCTTGTTGATATGCTTTGAACAATATAAAAGTCCAAATATCCATGCTATAAAGAAAATAATATGATATGACATGTTAGGCAGCATTCCACATCAAAAATTCTGTTTTTATCACTAACCTACTCGAGGACGAGTACGAGTTACGCTTGGGGATGCTGATACATCTCCAACGTATCTATAAATTTTTATTGTTCCATGTTGTTGTATTATCAATCTTGGATGTTTTATAATCATTTTATAGACAGTTTATATCATTTTTTGGTACTAACCTGTTGACATAGTGCCAAGTGTGAGTTGCTGTTTTTTGCATGTTTTTTACATCACAGAAAATCAATACCAAATGGAGTCCAAATGCAACCAAAATTTACGAAGATTTTTTTGGACCAGAAGACACCAAATGGGCCAAGGCTGCGCCTGGGGGTGCTCTGAGGAGAGCACAACCCACCAGGGCGCGCTAGGAGGCCCAAGCACGCCCTGGTGGGTTGTGCCCACCTCGGGTGCCCCCCGGACCACCTCTTTGCTATATAAATACCCCAATATTCCAGAAACCCTAGGGGAGTCAACAAAAATCAATTCCAGCCACTATAGAGTCCAGAACTAGCAGATCCAGTAGTCTAGACACCATCATTGAGGGGTTCACCACTTCCATTCGTGCCTCTCTGATGATGTGTGAGTAGTTCTTTGTAGACCTTCGGGTCCGTAGTTAGTAGCTAGATGGCTACCTCTCTCTCGTTTGATTCTCAATACAATGGTCTCTTGGAGATCCATATGATGTAACTCTTTTTGCGATGTGTTTGTTGGGATCATATGAACTTTGAGTTTATGATCATATCTATCTTTTTATATCCATGAAAGTTATTTGAGTTTCTTTGATCTCTTATATGCACGATTTCTTATAGCCTCGTATTTCTACTCCATTATTTGGGTTTTGTTTGACCAACTTGATCTATTTATCTGCAATGGGAAGAGGTGCTTTGTAGTGGGTTTGATCTTACGGTGCTTGATCCCAGTGACAGAAGGGGAACCGACACGTATGTATCATTGCTACTAAGGATAAAACGATGGGGTCTACATAGATAGATCTTGTCTACATCATGTCATCGTTCTTATTGCATTACTCCGTTTCTCCATGAACATAATACACTAGATGCATGCTGCATAGCGGTCGATGTGTGGAGTAATAGTAGTAGATGCAGGCAGGAGTCGGTCTACTAATCTTGGAAATGATGCCTATATAATGATTATTCCCAGGATATCATCATGAGTATTTGAAGTTCTATCAATTGCCCAATAGTAATTCGTTTACCCACCGTTTGCTATTTTTCTCAAGAGAAGCCACTAGTGAAACCTACGGCCCCCGGGTCTCTTTATCATATTATTTGCCTTCAAGATCTATTTTATTTGCCTATAATTTTCAGATATACTAAACCAAAAATACAAAAATACCTTGCTGCAATTTTTTTTATTTGGCGTTCGATATATCAATATAAACAACTCTCTCATGTCCGTTTATCGATTTCTAGCGCCGTTACCCGAAAGGGATTGACAACCCCTTTTACACGTCAGGTTGTGAGTATTTGTTATTTGTGTGCAGGTGTTGTTTACGTTGTGTTGCTTGGTTCTCCTACTGGTTTGATAACCTTCGTTACATATCTAAGGGAAATACCTACCGCCGCTGTGCTACATCATTCCTTCCTCTTTGGGGAAATACCGACGTAGCTTCAAGCAACATCAAAAGGAATTTCTAGAGCCGCTGTCAGGGAGGATCTTCAACATATACCAGGTTCCTAATCACAAATCTAATCTCCTCGCACTTTACATTATTCGCCATTTGCCTCTCGTTTTCCTCTCCCCCACTTCACAAAAATTTGCCGTTTTATTCGCCCCACTTTTTCGTTCGCCGTCTTCTTGCCGGATCTGTTTTTTCGTATGTTCCTGTTTGTGTGGTCATGATGCCTCAAAGAAAATATTATGATGTTCCTTACCCAAATATTTTTCTTGAAATTGAGAAAATTACTAAGGAATATATGACTACACAATTTGAGCATAATAAGTATTTTACTAGAGAATTTAAGGAGCACTCTGCTGTGCTTGATGCTATAACAAAACAACTTGATGATATTAGTAGAGAAGTTTGCAATCTCCAATCTAAGTATGCTTTTGCCAAAAGTTTGCTAGGAAAAATATCTGATGCACAAGCTACCCTAGTAAATCAAATGGTCGCTAAACCGATCTTGTTAGAAGATAAAAGTGATGAAGATCTTAAAATTATTGGTGTTTCTTCTATTGATTCCTTGTTTAGTAAAGTTAAGATTGATGAAAAGGGGACTAGAGAAGAGTCAACTTTAGTCAGAAGGCGTCCCGATATTTCGGAGGGTGAAAATCTTGTTGAGAAAATTGATAAAAGTGGGTTTGAAGAGGTCAAAACTTTATCTAGTGATGTGCCCACTCTTTTGGATTACAAAGACTTTAATTATGATAGTTGCTCTTTGATTGATTGTATTTCTTTGTTGCAATCCATGATAAATTGACCCCATGCTTATGAACAAAATAAAGCTTTTACTAAACATGTTGTTGATGCTACGATGAAAGCTTTAGAAGAAAAGTTGGAATTAGAAGTTTCAATTCCTAGAAAATTGCATGATGAATGGGAACCTACTATCAATGTCAAGATTAAAAATTATGAGTGTTTTTCTTTGTGTGACTTGGGTGCTAGTGTTTCTACAATTCCGACATCTTTATGTGATGTGCTTGGTCTTACCGATATTGAATCATGTTCTTTAAATTTGCCCTTGGTGGATTCTACTATTAAAAAGCCTATGGGAAGAATTAATGATGTTCTTATTCTTGCAAATAGGAATTATGTGCCCATAGATTTTATTTTTCTTGATATTGATTGCAATCCGTCTTGTTCAATTATTCTTGGTAGACCGTTTTTACGCACTACCGGTGCCGTGATTGATATGAAAGAAGGCAATATTAATTTCTAATTTCCTTTGAGGAAGGGTATGGAACACTTCCCTAGAACAATAATTAGGCCACCATATGAATCAACCATGAGGGCATCTTATGTATCTCGAAACAAAGATGACAAAACTTAGATCCTTGCTTTATGCCTAGCTAAGGGCGTAAAACTATAACACTTGTTGGGAGGCAACCCAATGAATTAAATTTATTTTTTATTTTTGCTTCCTGTTTTTTGAGAGTTAGCAAAATTATTCTACTGGTATGATTGTGTTTTTTATGTTTTAATTAGTTTTTGTGCCAAGTAAAGCCTTTAGGATCTTCCTGGGTGATAGTTGTTTGATCTTGATGAAAAAACAGAAACTTTTGCGCTCACAAAAATAATTCTCATTTTAACCAGAGAACGATAAAATACCCATTCCTTTTTCAGTAGATTAATATACAAACTTCTCATGTATTCCTAATTTTTTAGAGTTTTTGGAGTAATAGAAGTATTCGAAATACCTAGATTGCTACGGACTGTTCTTTTTTGACAAATTCTATCTTCTTTGCGTTGTGTGCTTGTTTTGATGACTCTATGGTTTTCTTTAATGAGTTTTTGCAATGTGTTTGTTGGGATCATATGAACTTTGAGTTTATGATCATATCTATCTTTTTATATCCATGAAACTTATTTGAGTTTCTTTGATCTCTTATATGAATGATTGCCTATAGCCTCATATTTCTTGTCCGATATTTGGGTTTTGTTTGGCCAACTTGATCTATTTATCTTGCAATGGGAAGAGGTGCTTATGGGAAGAGGTGCTTTGTAGTGGGTTCGATCTTACGGTGCTTGATCCCAGTGACAGAAGGGGAACCTAATTGTATGTATCATTGCTACTAAGGATAAAACGATGGGGTCTATCTCTACATAGATAGATATTGTCTACATCATGTCATCGTTCTTATTGCATTACTTCGTTTCTCCATGAACTTAATACACTAGATACATGCTGGATAGCAGTCGACATGTGGAGCAATAGTAGTAGATGCAGGCAGGAGTCGGTCTACTAATCTTGGACGTGATGCCTATATAATGATCATTGCCTGGATATCGTCATGAGTATTTGAAGTTCTATCAATTGCCTAACAATAATTTGTTTACCCACCGTTTGCTATTTTTCTCGCGAGAAGCCACTAGTGAAACCTACGGGCCCTGGATCTCTTTCTCATATTATTTGCCTTCGCGATCTATTTTATTTGCCTTTTATTTTCAGATCTACTAAACCAAAAATACAAAAATACCTTGCTGCAATTTATTTTATTTGGCGTTCGATTTATCAATATCTACAACTCTCTCATGTCTGTTTGCCAATTTCTAGTGCCGTTACTCGAAAGGGATTGACAACCGCTTTTACACGTCGGGTTGCGAGTATTTCTAATTTGTGTGCAGGTGCTATTTACGTTGTGTTTCTTGGTTCTCCTACTAGTTCGATAACCTTGGTTTCATATCTGAGGGAAATACCAACTGTCGATGTGCTGCATCATCCCTTCCTCTTTGGGGAAATACCGATGTAGCTTCAAGCGACATCAACAATCACGCACATTCACTTTTCCCGAACCGTATGCAATAACTAATTAAGACGATTAGCTAATCATTGTATAAGTGTCGGGTAGGATTACGAACGTCGGACCTTCGTAACAGTGTCGTACATGATAACTATCAGACAAGCTATTTTATGGTGCAACGTTTACGATGCGTACCACATCAAAAACAGTTCATGATTGTAAAGCGTGTATGATATGGTGACTATCATAAACATTTAGTTTGCTTGCACCATTTGTAATATTGTTTCACATCACACACACTTTGCAAACGGCAATTGTGTGCATGCTCACACATGTTTCCTCTTTATGAACTGTGTCGGATTCTGGTGTATATCACAAACGTTTGTGTTCTACCGACCGTTGCGCCATCACCTGCACAGTGTAATTTGACCCTAATTTAATTGCTGCTATTTAACATTGTACCGAATTTGAATTCAAAAGTAAGCTATAAGTTTATTCATATCCATCACGTTGATACAACCAATGCATTATTAGATTCACATGTACATATGTTCAAGAATTACATAAGCACCAAATAAAGAATGATGAACCACAGTTGTATACTTGTACTATTAAAGACAATAAAGAAAGAGGCGAAAGACATTCTGGTTGTTGAACTCGTATAGTAGAATGCCCATATTGTGCCCTCCTCCATGCAGAAGGCACGCACGACTCTAGTGCAACCCCTTGTGATGGCCGACCGCCCATCCTTCACTGTCTTCATCAACACATCTAGATAGTCATTGTGTTCTAGTAGAAATACTTTAACCTTTTCATGCCCACCAATCATGTAGTTTGAGAGGTAATCTCGAGTAAACTGCTTCGGGAACCACTTCAAAGGAGAAAGATTCAGACATTCTCATCTAACACAACTTACTATGGGTCTAATTGCCATCTTTTGACCCATTTTACTAACAATCTTTGTCTCCTTTCCCCATACGCAGAAAGGGTCGAAGCGTGGATCTTTACCATGACATATGTACCTAAAAGCACCAAGTTAATGTTAGAAGCTAAACAACAATTACACAATGATGTAGTACAACACTCCCTCCATCCCATTATATAATGTCTTATAACATCCAATATACTCACATATTGGATGAATTAACATCTTATATTATTGGCTGGAGGGAGTTTATTGCATTTTTACAAATTATAGGCTGATTAACTGCAATTAACTGCTGATGTGTTGTTGTTATTGCTGCTACTCTTCTACGTATATATAGACATCATCAAAACATTAAGGTAACACTCTTCCTTGTTGTTATGTAGCCTAGGACTACATATTTATAACTTCAGTATAGTGCATGTTGCTATATAGCCTGAGATATATTAGATATGGCCCTAGTTAACCTAGTGATAAATGGGTTACAGATATATTCAGTAAAAAGTTCGTATCACCGATTAATCCTTTATCAGCCCTCGTCCTATATGGTACCAGCTACCGATATCCTGAACAGTGAGTACATATAAGCCATGATATGAAACTAACCTCGATGGTAAACAGTAGATGTTCCCAATATTGTTCTCTGTAAGTACATCTAAAGGCATGTTAAGCACAACAGGCTAAGCATCAACCAAATATATCCATGGTAGACAACTTAATCACCAAATGATAGCTTCATGGTGAAGGTTTAAGCACGCTAGTTAAGAAAAACAAGAAGCGGAAAGGTATGTTATTAACTTCAACACGCCTAACATTTAAAAACAAGCAAACATAGTCATTCAAACTTGTATTATGCAGGTTCAAGTACACTAGTTATTGTTAAATCGAATGGAAAGGCGTGTTAAATACAACATGCTGAACAACAACCAAATATAGATAAAACTGGTATTGATGAAACTGAACTGCACAGTTCATACTAGCACACATAGAAGATCACATTGTAAATAACTAAAATAAACAAGGCATACTACGAGCAACCAAAGATGGAAATTGAAACTGGACATATACTAACTACAAACAACTAAACAACCAAAAAATATGAAAACAACCAAATATAGCAATAAATACTGGACAGGTTCTCACTACAAAAGGGGTTCGAGAAAACAAATAATGGGATTCCCCAGTGAAGACGCACGGCAAAACAAATCATGGGTTTCCTCACTTGTCATAGATGGGCTCCTCCTCGTGGTCGCCCTCGATGAGGTCTGACTTGGCAGCTAAGGATCCCAGGCCAGCCTCGTAGAACATGTCCTTCAGAAATAACAAAAGGGGCTCCAAGGCGATGAAGGCTAGCAAATTGTTCATAACGAGCCGCAGGAGATTAGCGGCAGGGCCATCGATGAGATCAACGGCTGTCGAACCCAGCGGTTGGGAGTGGGCAACTTAACCTGTGACATAGCCTACGTCAAGCCATCACTGTCGACGACCTCGATGTCGTAGTCAGCATCTGCGACATGCCAGAATACTCTGGTCCGCTAATTGAAAGGTTGCGGCCAGTCATCATCGTTGGCTTCCTCGGCGGCCACCTCGCTGACGTCGGGCGTAGAGGCCGCAATAAAGCTCTTTTAGGCCATTCACTCCTCGAGCTCCTCGGGAAGCATAGCCGGGCTTAGGCTGGGACTCTCTGGAGTGGGGGAGGGGGATGGGAATGGGGATCTATGGGAAAGGGGGCGTTTTGTAGGCGTCATCTAAGAAACTCAGAGCGGCGAGGGTATGTATATCGGTGGGCAACCTGCACGGGCAGACTGGTAGAGGTTGACAATGGAGGCGGCACTGAGGCAGTGACCTAGCCAGGGTTTCAAGTGAGGGAGGGTGTGTGTGTGTGTGTGTGTGTGTGTGTGTGAGCGGGGGATTTGGGGTGATCGCAGGATTTGGGGTGTGTGTGGAGGGGGTGATGTAGGGTGGAACCCTAGATGGCCGATCTTTCACGAAAGGAGTGGCTCCCAACGAGGAACACGAAGAACATGAGGGGAAACACGAGGGAAAACACGAGAGAAACACTCAAACCAACAAGATATGGTCACACATATGCTAGATCTTTGAAACACAATGAGATACACGATCCACGATCAACAAGGGACGATACACGGTAACCGATTCTTCTCCGTGAGGAGGTCTTGAATCCCCGAGGGGATCTTCCTGTGAGGGGTCTTTAATCCAAGGTGGATCTTCTCCATAGAGGCCGCGGTCTCTCTCCTGGAGTAGATCCGTATGGCTAGTCTCGATAGGTAAGTAACGCAAAATGGGCAAGAGGTTATCAATGCAATTGCAAGATGATGTAGGGTGGAACCCTATTCGGACGATCTTTCACGAAAGGAGCAGGATCCCTCGAAGAACACGGGGAAGAACGGAGAGAAAACACAAGGGGAAACACTCAAGAACAAGTCCAATCACACATCCACTAGACAATCAAACACACAAGATCCACAAGGTACATGAACAACAAAGGGAAAGATACAAGGTAAGGTTCATCTCCATGAGGAGCTCTTGATGGTAGACTTCATCCCAAATCCAAAGGAGATGGGCGCTTGAATCCACGGAGGATCTTCCCACAAGGGAGTCTTGATTCCAAGGTGGATCTTCTCCGAAGAGGGGTCACGGTCTCTCTCATGGAGTAGATCCGTAATGGATGAGCAAAGCTCTATCTCTAATGAGCTACTACTTTGCTAACCCTAACTAGGAGGAGGGGGAGGAGTATATATAGTCTAAGCCACGAAGGGGTAAGAGGGGAGGGATACATGGGCCTGTGGCCCGACTCTACGAGCAGGCATGCGTCGGATGTCCGGCCTGGGGGCCAGATGTCCGGGCTCTCATGAGACGCCGGATGTCCGGCCTGAGCGGGGTGGCCTTTTGTTGTCTCCTATTGTTGATGCCGGATTTCCGGGGAAGGCCGGATGTCCGGGTTGTGGCGTCGCGCCGGCTGTCCGGGCCCATGGGCCGGATGTCCGGCCGCTGATGCTTCGGCCGTTTGTTGGTGCAGCTATTGGGCGACTGCCCAGGCGCCGGATGTCTAGCCTCTGGCCCTGATGTCCGGCCGTTGTAGCATCAACAGCTCCGTCTTCTTCCGTTGTCACTTCCAGGCTTCCCTCACGGATGGTGTAGTTGTTCCTTGGCGTTTGCACTCCTCCTCGTCGTCCGTAGTGTTCCAACAATACCTATGCATGCACACGAGTGGAGTGTCAAGTAGTATACCATCCTCGAAGGGGTCAAGTGAGCATGTGTATAGGAGATGATTCAACTTTGTGTATGTGAAGTAGATGTCGCACGTGTCACTTGCCAAACGGACTCTTGACATGGTGATGTCCATAGGATGCTCCGCCTCACAAGAGGAATATACAATGGTGTCATCGAGGTTACCATCCTTGGCGATGATGAGAGGAGGTGTTACCGATGTCGACCCGTTCCTAGTTAGCCGAAACACCTTAGGAAACGAAAAAAATGCAAACTCAAAATCTCAAATGTCAAATGGTGGTAATGGGAATGCAGTGGTGGTTGCAAAAGCTCAAAGGGATTGCGGAAATGCAATGATGGGTTTTGTGAGTAGGCAATGTGGAAATGGAGGGTAAGGTGGTGTATGTGAGTCGGAGTTTAAAGTCACTGTCCCTAAGTAGCCGAAACACCTTAGGAGACATAACTCACAACTCAAACAAAATTGGGTTAAGTTGGGGTGGCGGAAGTGTATGGTGGGCAAGCCTATGCGGAAGTGGTGGTGGTGGTTGATGAAGAAGCAATAGTCCCTAAGTAGCCGAAACACCTTAGGAGACTCGAATCACTACTCAAGCAACCACATATGCGATGGGGATCAAGATGGGTTAGGTTGTGGAAGTCGGTGGTGGTAATGCGGATGATGTCACTACTAGAAAAAGGCTTATCCCCAATATCTCTACTAGTGGCGCACCATGATGGTGGTGTGCCACTGCTATATAGCAGTGGCGCACTAGAATCAGGCGCGCCATTGCTATGTTTTTACTAATGGCGCACCGCATGAGCAGTGCGCCATTGCTATTTTTTTGGGTCCACCCCCCACCAGACATAGCAATGGCGCACCACACCTAGGTGCGCCACTTCTATGCTACATAGCAGTGGCGCACCTAGGTGTGGTGCGCCATTGCTATGTCTGGTGGGGGTGTGCCTGTGTGTGTGTGTGTGAGGTTAGTAATGGCGCACCCTCCCTGGTGCGGCATTGCTAGGGTTAGCAATGGCGCACTAGGGAGGGTGCGCCATTACTAACGTCTCACACACAGAAACACCCCCTTCGATCGCCTTTTAGGTTTTTAAAAAAATAAAAGAGAATGATAAAAGATTCAAACAAATTCAAAAAAATAGATGCCCATGTGTTATGTGTTCTACTTGTTAGGAAAATTAACAAACATGAATTTTGAATTTTTTTTGCAAAAGGCCGCCGTGTTTCGGTAAAATGGTCATAACTTTTGCATACGACCTCCGATGAAAAAGTTTTTTATACGAAAAATCAGCTACTCGAAAAGTTACATTCGAATTCAACTGGCTATCACTACAAAAAAATACACTTACATGATGATACGTGTTTGTCACAGTAGGTCACTTTTTTTGTCATGCATGTACATCCGTGGCAAATTTATGACAGAATCAAGATAGTCATACCTGTGCTGTCGTAGAAGTGTTCCATGACATTACCAAAATTATCATCACGCAAGTGTCCACTTCCATGATGATAAATCATGCGTCACAGAAGTGCTTTCATCAAGGGTGACCAACACGTGGCATCCACCGTAATGGAACGCCGTTAAGCTATCGGGTCAGGTTTTGGATCCGATAACCCATTAACAGCACTGACCAATGGGGATTTTCCACGTGTAAAATCATCATTGGCTAGAGGAAACATGTGTTGGCTCATCGTTGGGACAGATTTCATCCACTCATTGGACAGGAGGCGCCTATGATAGGTCGACACGTGGCACGGCCCAACAGTGGCCCATTCCGGTGAAAAAGGCCGGCCCAGTAAAAATTAGCAGGCCGGCTCATATAAGGCCTACTTGTGTCAGGTCCATTTAAACCCATGGCCCATACGAGATGTGCCAATTTGGCCCATTAAAGATTTGACACCATTGCAGCCCATCGTCAGTTCGAGCCCGTTAACAGCCCGCTATATATTTGGGCTCAATATCGGCCCGATGAGATTTCGGCCTGTTAACGGCCCATTTAATGGATGGGCCAATTTTCAAGATGTACATCTTTCGGCCTTTTAGCGACCCATTTAAATGTTGGGCTAATTTCTGGCCCGGTGTGTCTTTCAGCCTGTTGACAGGCCATAAATCTGATGGGCCATTTGTAGTCGGACCTGAGTTTCGGCCTTTTAGCGGCCCATTTAAGTGTTGGGCCAATTTTTGGCCCGGTGTCACTTTCAGCCTATTGACGGCCCATAAATCAGTTGGGCCCATTGTAGTCGGACCTGAGTTTTGGCCTTTTAGTGACCCATTTAAGTGTTGGGCCAATTCCCGGCCCTGTGTGCCTTTCGGCCTGTTAACGGACCATAAATGAGTTGGGCCATTTGTAGTCGGACCTTAGTTTTGGCCTCTTAATGGCCCATGCCCTTCATGGTCCAATACCAGCCCGGTTTCTCTTTCGGCCTGCTAAAGGCCCACAACACAGCTGGGCCATTTGCAATACGACTTGACTTTCGGCCTCTTAGCGGCCCATGCTCTTCATGGTCCAATACAAGCCCGCTGTCTCTTTCGGCCTGCTAAAGGCCTACAATATAGTTGGGCCATATGTAGCCCAAACTTAGTAACGGCCTATTAACGGCCCGTGAAATAAATTGGGGCCACCTATTGCCCGCTTCGATGTCGGCCTGTTAACAACCCGGGAGGTAAGAGGGCCGACCATTAACTTTCGGCCTAGTAACGGCCCATTAACTTAATGGGCCCACTAAAGTTCGTTCATGTCTTTAGGCCAAATTAGATAATTTGAGCCCATTACGACGAGCAAAGGTACGACATACAGGGAATAACGTTGCACATCCAGAATATATTACAGGAAATTACATCCACCGGGCAATCAAAGATTGATACCAGTGCAAATAAATGAGCAGAACCTAACCATCTACAATGTCACAATCTGCAACATCAGCACAGATGACGCCCATAAGCATGTGGGCAAGTTCTTGCTACTTTGCCACACTGTCTCTGAAAACATTGATCAGTTGTTGTGTCGCACAACTCTGCACCTCTGATTCATCCACCATTTCCATCATTGCTTCAGCCATTAATTGGTTCACAAACATAAATTTATTCCGTCGCATTCGAGACACAGGATACTGAACAGATTCAGATGGCGATTTTGGCAGGCTTGTATTATTGATAGTGGAGAGTGTCTTGACCACTACATCATAACATAAATTAGGACGGGAACCAAACAGATTAATCATGAGTTATTGCAATATTACCTGGGCTAGATTTACTGGAAAGAAACGATGGGGTTGCCTTGCTATTTTCAGAGTTCGTCTTCTTATCTTCAGCAGCCTGCACAAAATTAACACACTAGCATTGCTATCATTGGCCAAGTCAGATAATAGGAAAGCAACATTGACACAACGAACGTTTGGGTAACTAGCCTACACCAAATTAACACAATATGGCACAGCTATCATCAGCCAGGTAAGGTAATACGAAAGCAACATTGACACAATGAATGAATGGGCAACCAGAGAAGCACTACAATTCAGTAATGTGCGTGATATGAGATAGCACATTCATGCAGCTCAGTACGCAAAACTACCAGGCAGTTTTCCTTACAAAAATCAACATTGGCACCTTTAACATTTTGCTACAACTAATTTTAGATTAGATAAAGGTTAGATTTAGGCCGATTAACAAAATACATGCTGATGTAAAAATATAGTGATATACAACATGTACTTACATCAGCACTGGAGCACAGAGAATTCCCGCAAGATATTTTCCTCGAATACGATCCCAATGGAGGAAGTCTTGTATCGTTTAACCTTATTTTCTAAAAGAGAGACGGGTAAGAAACATGTAGAAAATATGATCAGAATGCTATAAAATTTCATGATGCGAGGATACGCACACGCTTCTTAGAATGGAGTTGACATTCTTTTGCTGGACCGGAGCGGACTAGTTCTTTGGCCACTGGAATCTACTTATTATCAGTGGGAGTTGGGTTTCTCTGTGCTGGAGCAGTATCTATGAAAAATGGAGTTGGTTTATTATCTCCTGGCGTTTGGATCTTTTGCAAAGACCTGGTTACCCTTCAGATTCTAACATAGCCATCTTCCCCTTGCATTCGTTATATAGAAGAATGGTGATTTAGTTATAAAACATGCTACAATAGAGATGGAATAGGTACTAAAGAATAGAAAGGCATGACATATTGACATGTATTCACTCCATCCGGAAATAAATGGATGGGTATAGGCGTATTTCAGTTCTAGATACATCCAGTTTTATCCATTTCTGCGACATTTAATCCGGACGGAGGGAGTATGATGTAAGAGCTAGGGATACGACAGGACAACACAGTAAAAAACACTGGAAAACCCACAGCAGAACCAAAGTATTCAAACCCACTGATATGAGATAGTACACTCATGCAGCTCAGGATGCAAAACTACCAGGTAGTTTTCCTTGCAAAAATCAACATTGTGGCCTTTAATCATACATTTTGCTACAACTAAATTTAGATTAGATAAAGGTTGGATTCACGCTGATTAACAAAATACATGCTGATCTAAAAATATAGTGATATACAACAGGTACTTACATCTACATTGGAGCACAGAGAATTCCTGCAAGAATCTTTCCTCATAAACGATACCATTGCAGAAAATCTTCTATCTGTTAAGCTTATTTTCTAAAAGAGAGATGGGTAAGAAACATGTAGAAAATATGATCAGCATGCTATAAAATTTCATGATGCAAGGATACGCACACGCTTCTTAGAATTGAGTTGACATATTTTTGCTGGACTGGAGCAGACTAGTTCTTTGGCCACTGGAATCTGCTTATTATTAGTAGGAGTTGGGTTTCTCTATGCTGGAGCAGTATCTTAAAAAACTGGAGTTGGTTTATTATCTCCTGGCGTTTGGATCTTTTGCAAAGGCCTTGTTTGTAACCCTTCAGATTCTAACATAGTCGTCTTCCCCTTGCATGCCTTGTATAGAAGAATGGTGCTTTAATTATAAAACATGCGGCATCAGAGAGATGGAATAGGTACTGAAGAATAGAAAGGCATGACATATTGACATGTATTCCCTCCATCCGGTAAAAGGATGGGTCTAGGCGTATTTCAGTTCTAGATACATCCTTTTTTATCCATTTTGGCAACATGTAATCCGGACGGAGGGAGTATGGTGTAAGAGCTAGGGATACGACAGGACAACACAGCAAAAAAACACTAGTTGAATGTAAAAATGTATGCTAGCGGAATACATACAGAAATAACTAAGGCAACATACACGTGTATGATTGGGAAAATAAGATGGCATTGCAATGGAGCACTAGAACAGCACTTCAATGTAAAAAAACATGGTATGGTAGACAGATGAAGTGCATACTGATGAATAACAATGCATAAGATATTCAGAAGCATGATGTCCAAATTAAGCAGATGGCATTGTGATAGAGTAGAATGACAGTACTTAAATTTGAAAACATGTTATCATGAATGGAATAGGTACTGAAAAACAGGAAGGCATGACATATTTACATGCATGATCAGCATGCTAAGCGCATGGCATTGCAACAGAGTAGATACACTCCAGGACATTATATGCATGTTGTACCCATATCATAGGCCAAGTTAGAGCAAGGACCTTGTGGGGTGAAGAGGATTCATCATCTTACTGCAAGTCTTCTGAAGAACTGCCTTTACATGTTCCATCATATTGGGTATCATTAGCATCAAGTTTATTGGCCTTTACATTGCTCCGCGACGTTCTTGTGGATATATCAGTGTGTGCAATTATATCTGACATGCATGGAAGACAACTAGTAGTTAGATTTATGTAATGAGTGCCTATAGGAGACGACATAAATAGTAGGACTGGGGTTAACTAGCAGCAACAGGTCTCATAAACTAAAGGGAGAACACAGATGAAAGCTACAGAATATGTATCGTTTGTACTCGATATTAACTAGATGGTACACAAAAGTATTAAAGAACAACATAGGAAATACTAGAAGTGGTATAATACTATAATCACCAGCCTGTGGGATAGCATTGGCTGATGGATGATAACTATGGAACACTGTTACCTAAAGAACAAGTATCTTAGCTAAACTATGGAACAGCGTTAACTCCTGAACAAGACCCGTAAGAGATCAGCATGAATATACAGTGAAATGTGATGATCTATTTTCCATGCTTAGATGAATAACAAAGCCATAAATGTTGCACACAAGTAAGATGAGGGTACAACCTATCTGGCTACCATCCATAGGAGTGAGCATCATGTGCTGACCTGTGGATGGCCCTGCAGTTGTTGTGGCTGTGCATGTCGGGCACACACATCCGATGCAGGGAACTATTGAGTGGGGACTATAGCTCCCTTCTGGTGTATGCTTCCCTTGTTGGAGCAGCTGTGGTGAGTCGGAAGATGGTGTGTCTGAAGATGTAGATAACGCATAATGTTAAGAACGACATATCTCTTTGATCTAAAGAAATACACTAAGAGATCAACAGCAAGGTACAAGAGTGGTCACACGTCTGTTGACTGAAGACTAAATTGGGGTCACACGATTTTATTTTATTTTGGTACTGTCTGATCTACGCCGGATGGCTGGCCGTCTTGTGCCTCCCGGCTGACACTGTTCGCAATCTTCCCCAAAGAGCCAGCGACCAACAGCAGAGCAGCCTGCCTCCGCCATCTGTGGCCCCGGCCAAAACCCCGCTCCCCGCCCCACCGCACTGCCGTGGTTGCGCGGCCCCCGGGCCAATCCACAAAGACTCCCCGTCATCCAGATCCGGCGGCGGCAGTACCTTCAACCCACGTAACTATAAAAGATAGCCATCTAAGCGTTGCTTCCGCGGCGAACTTTGCGGCCCCGCACCCTTACGTTAGACACCAGCCAACCGGCAGCCTAGGAGCTCCGCCGCCTCGAGGGGTGCTGCTTCCCATTGCAAATCGACTGGCCCAGAATAAAAATTCAGACAACTGACGCCTAAATAAAGTGATTTGAGATGAGGGTGTGACCTATCTGGCAGCATGGTGAAGTAGGCAGGTCCAGCTGCCGAGTCGGTGAGGCTGGCGCGGTTGTGGTGGCGACCGGTGGCAGGGAAAGAGCGATGTCGCGACGGTCGACGGCTACGTCGAAGTAGCGCCAGGACTCTGGATAGATCCGAAGTTGGAGCCGCTCCGGCACCATGAACAACGACGGGGGTGAATCAGCTCCGGTATGGTTCACGCGACCGTCGTCGAGGCAGCACCAGCAGCACGGAGTAAGAGGCACACGACCCAGTGCACGATGGCAAATGGACAGCGTCTCCGGCATTAGGGAGGAGGGCGGCTGTGAAATTGGTGCGGTGGGGGCGCCATGGAGATGGGGCTGAGGTTTCGCGGCTCGGGAGACGGGAGCTTCCCGCGGAGAAGGCGATTTGGCACCCACGAGATATGAATGGGGCCGGGCGGGGGAAATTGGGAGGGGAGTGGAACCATGTCTTACGGACGCATTTGTCTGAAATGTGAGGGGGAGTTACAGTTCTACCCTTGCCTATAGGCTTCTCGGCTTGGGTCTGTGTACTGAGGGTCGGGGATAGTAGAGTAACTTTGCTTCTCTGGGTGGGAGCAATTTCGGGCGAGGAGGGCGTGTTTTGAACTATAGTGGGCGCGAGCGATTTCGGGCGAGGAGAGCGTGTTTTGAAATAGTGGGCGGGGGCTATTTCGGGTGAGGAAAGCGTGTTTTGCCGACCATGGTTTATGACTTATTCAGCACATGTCATTTCGGCCGAGGAGAAGGCATGCTTGGATGAAGTTACGAACCTACCTTCGATGTACAACGGGCCAATTGATGCGTGTCCCACATAGGACGGTAATTTCGCGTCTCCCATTTATTTGCTTGGGTGAATTCCACCGAGCAGAGAGGATGTTTAACGGTTCGTTCAAATTTTGGGAGAACGAGCATCCATGTTTACCTTACCAAGTCGATTCGGATCAAATTTTGAAATATTAGCTTGCCACTTCTTTTTTAGATGGAGAGATGATGCTCGGGAGTAATGTGTTTTTACATGCTCGTTACTAGCGATTTACTATATGACAAATAGTTGACCCACTCAAAAACGTGAATCAAACCCAAAATGAAATATCTCGATTCAATGAAATAGCTCGTTCAGTAGGTCAAAATAGTGAACTAAATCCAAAATTGAACACCTCAATCGAGTAGCATGTTGTACAGTATTATAGTACTCCATGAACGTGTTGAAAGTCAAATTAATGAACTTGTTTGATATATGCATATATCCATTCATGTGTGGATTGCAGACAACATGTTCTCCAATTTAAATATTTGAATGCAAGTTTATATTGAAACATGGTTTATATCAGTCTTTGATGCATAAAACGGAACCTCCCCCTCTCCCGGACTCCTGTTCTCTCTCTCTCTCTCTCGCCAACAATATTCAATTCTATCGCACGCATCCGACACAAAAACCTTGTTCGTCCCTCTCCATTTCTCTCAATCTCTCTCTCTCTCTCTCTCTTTGTGTGTGTGGGGGGGTCTTTCTAGTTCGCATGCATATATACACCATCTATAGGTCTCTCTCGCACACTATGTATGATATTCTAGCTAGTCCAAGCTTGATATCTTGGGTGCACTCATCGTACGCACACAGATTCCTTGGCTCTTTGCCTGTAACTCTCTCACGCACCACTATGTCGTCTCGGAGCTCTTCCCCCCTCTCTCAAACTCTCCATCCACCTGGGTCACACATACACATGCATATCTCACTTGCACTCGATAGGCCCATCTAAAACTCTATCTCTCCCCCTCGTTCTCTCTCCATCTCACACGCACACACACACAATCTCATTCCCAGCTAGCCAAGTATGATGGTCTCTCACTCAATTGTAGGCACACGCAGTCCCCCCTATATGTATATGACTAGCTAATCTTAGTCTCCATCACAGACATGTGCATGGTCTATCTCGATTTCTCTCGGGGCATCTTTCTATCACGCACGCACTCCCTTGATCTCCCACCCATATAGTCCCCTCATGATCTCGACGGGATCTCTCTATCACAAACACACCCTCTCTCCCTCCTCATGCGTCCATGCCATCCATGTGTCCCTCTAGACCTTTGTTCCTTGTTGGCCACACCTCTATTGGACATGTGCTACAGGGGTGTCTCTCTCTGTTGCAAACAATCACACACTAGCTATCTTCGTGTATCTCCTCGCCTCGCTTTTCCATCTCGGAGATGCATGCGTGATATGTTCGCATAAGAAACGAAAAAACACACACTCTCTCTAATTTATCGTTTGTTGTCACTTTCTCTTTGACACACATACTCTTTTTGCACACTTACTCATTCTCCTTCACACACACTTGATCTGTCTCGACTGAGGCACTCTCCTCGGTCCATAGCATATAGATTTATTGAAAAATCAAACATCGCAAAGTTTGACCATGTACGTGGAGAGAAAGAATTACATCTAGTATGGCAAACATATGCCATTAGATTCACCATGAGATGTAGTTTTGTATGATGTATCTTTGGTATTGTAGATATAAATAACATTTGCGTAAACCTGATCAAAGTTTCCAAAGTTTGACTTCTAAAAAATTTACATGCACTGCATTATCGAGCGGATGGAATATCTCTTTCCCCCTCTCAGCTATCTGACCCACCACTCAGCCTTATCGGGGCTCCTCAATCTCTCTCAAACTTTATTGGTCAGTTTGGTTCGTGACCTGACCCTCATCCCTTGATGGCCGGTACTGCCTCGTGTGGACGTGAGATGTAAAATATTTCTGCCTGGCCAGGCTTGTGTGGTGCTGAAGCGTTTGGTTCATGCTTGGGCCAGGCAAAGCATCAACGTCCCATCAATCAATCCATGCATCAATTATTTAATGCTAATATCCATACATGTTGTTGTTAGCCCCGTGGCCACACGACCAGGCAGGACCAGGCGTTCGAAATCGGTCGCCTGGGCCAGGCTACTTGCAGTGTCTGGAGTTCAGCCAGGCTAATTAAAGTGCAAGGGAACCCAGGCCAGGCGGGCTTTCTTTTTCACAGGGTAGCAACCAAACAAGCGTGCATGAAATCCAGCCACAACCCCAGGCCAGGCAAAAGATGCTCAGGACGCAAGACAAACTGGCCTTATATCTCCCTGGTTCACACATACACATGTCTCGCTCGCGCTATACATATAGACCCATCCAACACTCTCCGCCCTTGTTCTCTCTCCATGTGACACGCACCCCCCTAAGTACCATAATCCCTCAATCCATCATAGGCGCAAGAACTCCCCCCCCCTCCTAAGTATGATTATCTCTTACTAGCAAACATGAACACACGTATTGTCTCCTTCCATCCATACGTCTATCTCGATATCTCTCGGGGCATCTTTTATCGCGCACACACCTTGTCACTCGATCTCCCACCCATGTAGTCCCATCACGATCTCCAGGGGATCTCTCTATGACAAACATACACTCTCTCCTCCCCATGTCTGCATTTTCTCCGTACGTCTCTCTCGACCTCTCTCCCTGGTTTGTCAGACCCCTCTTGGCCACGTGCTAGGGGTCTTGCTCTCTCAGTTCCAAACAACCACACACTATCTCCTCACCTTGCCTCCGTTGTTGAAGATGCATGTGTGATATGTTTGCATAAGACACGCACGCTTTTTCTCTACTTTTATCGTGTGTTGTCCATGTCTCCTTCACACACGCACACACACTTTTTTCACTCACACTCTCTCTCTCTCTCTTGTTAGGGACTCTGTCACGTCCATAAGCATATGGATGTTTTGAAAAGTCAAACCTCAGAAACGTTTGACCAGGTATATGTGGAGAAAAACATTTACATCTGGAACGATCATTAGATTCATCACAACATGTACTTACTTCATACTATCATTTATCTTTGGTATTGTAGATATAAGTAATTCTTTATAAACTTGGTCAAAGTTTCAAAAGTTCGACTTAAAAAAATTTTGGAACTACATTATCAAACGGAGGGAGTAGCTCTTTCTCTCTCTCTCTGCTATCTCTCACGGGCCTCCCCTCTCACTCGAACTCTCTATACCGATGGATTATACGCTCACTATGTTAGTGTATAGCTCCGTATATTGTTTAGTTGACCGGTCAATCAATCCACATGCTGCCTTGTCAGCTCGTGTTCTGTATCTTCGTGTGCTGGCCCATGTGGCAGTGGGTGAAAATGAGTAAACTGGAGGCCCATCTGACACGCGGTGAAGTAAAAAAAGTTGAAACCACACGGGGTAGCACCCTGCACGCTAGTAAATTGAGGGCGCATTGAGGACAAACTTCTTGCGCGCGAAGGACGCACTCGCGCACAATTCACCACTTCGCGGCGGCATGCACCGAAGGACGCACTCGCGCACACCCAGCACACAACACACACCAGCACACGTGTACACATCTAGGAGTAGAAGGCCGTGGAAAAATCTGGCGCGATGGCCACTGCCGGAGCCATCCACCCCCAATCTTGGTGTTCCGTGCAATGCACGGGCATCTATGCATGGGAAATTATGTCGAACAGGGCTAGTTGTAAGCAGGCTAGCTCTACAGCCATGATGATAGTGACTATGGTATGCCGAACACGGCGCCTATACTCAGGTGTCATCTCCGATGCAGGGTCTTGTCACTTCATTGTGAGGAGCAGCACATAATAATTTGACCAATGGGTAGTACAGTGCTAGTACTCCTACTACTACATTGGTAGTACTACTACTAGTACTAGTAGCACCACCGTCTAGATTTAGGAGTACTACCACATTCACCGGCACCGAGGAACGTCTCCAGGTAGTATTGCTTGAGGCCGCCAGGGCGAGGAGCCGCTTGGACGACAGCTTCGTCTCCTTGTTCGACGAGGTCCTCGTCGGTTTCCTTGACAAGTTCACCGTCGTCAAGAAGCTTGCGGACGACTTTGACGTAAGCCACCAGCCGACGCGCCCAGGCTCTGCAATGCACGCCACCCTCAACGGCCACTATGGTAACAACCTCTTCGACGCACTGGTGGCCCTGCGACTGCCCGCCGTCGCGCCGGAGAATGTCCACCTCGAGGTCGCGCTCGCCGCGCAGCACCTGGCGCAGCAAGACACCATTGACATAATCACCCACGTCTACGCGCAAATCGTCCACAAGGACTACTACATGCAAGAGGAGGACGCTGGCCTTCTTGGAGCGCAGGGCAACCTTGGACGGCATTGTACAGAAGCACGTTGAGCTCGCCGCCAATGCCGCCGCTCCTCACACGTCGGTTGGTGACCCGACGCACTAGGGCGTGAGGATGTCGTTGAACGTTGATGGATCCGTATGTATTTTTTTCTCTCCGTCAAATCCATGTAGTAGTATATGATACTACAGTAATTATCTTACCTTTCGCATCAACTTCATAATTTTCGTATGTACTCCATGCATGAACGGCGCCAAAACCAAACTTCTCATTACTCTAGGAAAAATCTTTATTTTCTATCGATCAGTCGCGCCATGGAGCAGAACCAAATTTTACAAGTTATGAGTTCAAAAGGAAAAGCCTGACGTGTTCGCGTCGCACCCCCACACGGTTGGTCCGGCACGCCGCTCAAGAAGGAATGTGTGCGGTGTTGCATTTTCACTTACAAGTGGGACTGCAGTTGAGCAAACCGACTATCGGCAAACCACCACCCCGCACACCGCGCGAGGGCTGAGAAAACAGGAGGGAGAAGAGATGGTTGTAGCACGGACTCCAAGAAAATTGGTGTCGGATGGGACTCGTGTGGGTGGCGTGTGCCGTATTGCTAGACGTGAATGCTACTGAGTTATGGCCCATGCCACCCCACTATATCGAGCCTATATTGAGGTACATAGAACAAATTTCCTACAGTCCGTGCTCAGCCCTCCTCTATCTCTCTTCTCAGCCAGCCAGCGGACGCGCGGAGCCCATCGTCTGTTTGCTCACATGCGGCCCCACATGTCAGTGAAAACGCAAGAGGACCCACTGAACCTGCACATCTTTCACCTCGATGTGCTGGTGATGAAAAACAAATCCAATAAAGATCTACGGTGGCCGCTTTTGGAGTTACTCAAGAGTACTAAGATTCTATTTACAGTTTAACTGAAGATGCACATCTCGTGGCTTCAACTACCACTCTATTTTGTTTCATGACACGACCTGGATGATGGATGTCCCACGTGTCGGCAAAAGGAGGAAGAACCCGACCAAATCTTCAGTTCTGCTCTGGGATTAGACTAGTTGTGCTAACTTAAAATTTTTATTGTGTACTCCCTCCGTTCCAAAATACTTGACTTCCATTTGTCCAAAAATGGATGTACCTATATACTAAGACATGTCTAGATACATATATATTTTGACAAATAGAAGGCATGTATTGTGCAACGGAGGGAGTAGAATGGATGCAAGTTTTTGTATTGGGAAGAAGACTACATACATATACTGATAGAGCGCAATTTAGTAGGTGTTCAATCACTTTTAACTAGCACAGACGCAAGATCGAGCCTCCGCAGATTAACAATGAATGCATCGAGAAGGAACTAATCCAACTTACAGGAGTAGTAAAATGTATTCTTGTGGTTCTTGTTTTCTTTGGTCTTGCTTTTCTAGTCAATATTATCGTTGGAGTCCGTGCAAAATGGAGGTGCGTTTGGGGTCGTGCGTTGGAGTTGGCCTTACAAGTGGGACCGCAGTTAAGGAAACCGACTCTCGGCAAACCCCCACCTTGCCCGCCGCGTGATGGCTGAAGTTAGAGAAACGACGAGGTTGAAGAGATTGCTCTAGCATGGACTCCAAGAAATAATATGGTGTCAGATGGATGTCGTGGTGGTGGCATGTGCCGTACTCCTGGACGTGAATGCTTGTTCTGGCCCATGCCACCCTACTACTCCCTACTACTTACTCCTACTATATAGTACTAGTATCGAGGATTCGATGTGCTGGTTACGTACAGCGAACACATTAACATATGGCTACAGTAAAAACACCCGCCCGACACGCGAAGCATCTAAAGCTAGTACAAATAGTGTACTACTATTGTTGATTGGCCTCATCCGATAACCTGTTGCAATGCACGTACAATTATGTAATCAGAAAATATTTTGTTGCCTCGTCGCACCACTCACTCAGAGAAGCGACTCGAAAGCCATTCATAAATTTAGTAGGTTTATCACATGCATATCATTTTATTACATACAATAGGTCATCAACCCACATCGACAACGAGGATACATTATAAATACTAAAGTTTTCACCACACAACAAATAACAAGCAATGAAATGAACTTCAACTCAACCATTCCTCGGCATTGGAAATGCTTGCTTTGAACCACAAGTTATTCTCTGGGACGGGCCATCGATTGTCGATCTGGAAACCAACGCAGGACTGATCATCCAGGCTGAAGCGGCCTACTATATCCCTACCAGGGTAGGGAACCACACAAATGTCCGAGGTATAGACACAGTTGCTTCTCATAAATGTGTCAACAGCAGTTGGATCGCCTTTCACCATCATCGGATAGTTTTGTCCAAGGAAGAGCGAGTTTTCTCCAAGACTATCAATTCTGTACCAGGGAGAAGGAGTTGGCGCTAGCACACTAGTATCCACCCCGAATACCATGCAACGGGTGTTGGAATAGGTCCGGAGAGTGCGACCATGGGAGACACCTGCTTCCTTAGCAGTAACATCATCAGTGGGATGTATACACACAAGAAGAGGTGATCCATCGGAATTAGTTGCCAGGCGCCACAGAGTATATGGGCACTGCTCGTCCTCATGCTCGTGATCATCACCATCGTCATCTCCCCCTTGGTTATAAAAATTTTCAAGTATAGGTGGTGAGTTGTTCACAGGACCTTGGAAACACAAGAAGAAGGTTAATTAGTAAAGGGAAACTTGCTAACCCGCATGCATGTGGATGAAACAATTATAATTATGGTGGAAGACAAACGTACCAAAACTATGAGGATGCCATGCAAAAACAGTGCCACGAGTGGTGGCAGCAAACACAAGGCGCTCGTACTGAATTGCATCACAATACTCATCCGTGTAGAGAAACTGATTTTTGAGCAATATCCATCGAGTGAAACCATCAAGGACGGCAACAAGCTTGTCGAAGATAGCAACAACATCATAGCTGCTGTAATTCCAAGAGCAGTTGGGAACTCGACAAGTTGCTATCTTCCGTAGAATACAGTCACCATGATCGTATTTGAACGTGCGTACATTACCGGTGTGCTCAACCTCTGGGCAGTGTGCTGAGATTTTTGGAAGTGGAACCCGGTGATGAGTGTACACATTCACAAGTTCCCACTCGCAGTTGGACCCAATGTAAACAACCCAATCTCCATTTGCGCCCGCCCAAGCCTTGCCCTCAAGCGATGGCATCTTAACATCATACATATCATTATCAAGTGGCATCAACTTGCACAGGGCGAGGCCTCCGTCGTGCCGGCACCAGTCATCATGAGGGTCACGGCGAAGAAGATAGGGAAGATCAAACTGCTCCTTGACTCTTGGGTTCTTTGTAATGATGTTATTAGTTGAGTCGAGAATGGGCTTGAACGAACCTGCCATGCTAGTCGAGGTGATGATGTCGCACCGATCAATGAGTTCCTCCACCACGTCATCTTTCAGATCACGGCAAGAAAAACGGGGTTGTTTCCGGCCTGTTCCCTCCATGGAAGACAATCGAACAATGGCAAAAGAAAGGGTGAAGGGCTGAAGGAAAATGGAGGAGGGAGAGGAAGAGCGTGCGACAGTAGTTCCAAATCGAGAGGAAAAGGCGAAGGGTCGATGGACGTTGCGAGTTTGCCACGGTTCACGAAGAGGCACCCTGGCCTACACGTCCGTTCGGAAATACTCCTACTTCTCGTCGTTGTCTCACTGATATGTTGGAACGGGACCACATGTCAACGAAACATGGTGTGTAATTTCTCGTGCCAAATGTGATCTGGCCGCATTGGCCCGAGGTGCCGCATTAGTTATCGACCTTTATTTTTTTAATAGCGTGCCGATCAGTTTTGAAGCATGACTAACTGGTACTATACACAGAGAAAATATAAACTACTCTACCACTACTCCACCTCCAGTACTAGTAGTATAAAAAAGATATATAGGTTGGAGCTTGAGCGCTTTCTTGCTAAGGGCTGCCCACTTGCTTCTCACGCTACCACCCTCTCTCCAGATCTAAAAAAGACGGCCCCTCTCTCCCTCCTCAACGGTGGTCACAGATCCGCCGGGGAAGAAAAGGACGTGCAGCGTTGACGCACTCGTCGTCGGCGAGCGAGGTCACACACTGACGACAAGGCCGTCCTTTCAGACCTAGCACCCGCGCGGGATGGCCTCCGTCCCCAACCTCACTGCCGTAGTGTGTGCGGAGGACGACGACCATGAGCGAAGCCACTTCCCGCCGACCCTCAAGTATGCTACCTCTTTTCGAACCATAACCTTGTTCTATTGCCCCATTTGCCACGTCGTTGCATGCGGATCTTTTTCCACTCCACCATCTTCCCAATTTGCTATCCTCTGCTCTGCTGGCCACGCAAAAGAAAACCATAATTTGCACTATTAAAGGAAACCCTACTTCATGCAGACTAATCCATGTCTGGGTTGAATAAGGAAAGAAAGGGAGACATTACTGTCCAAGAGAGTAGGCATCGAACCCGCATCTAGGTTAAAAAGGGGAAAATCAGTAGCTAAGGAACGAGTCTCGTGTCTCTTGGTTGAAGAAGGGTAGAAAGGCATGACAATGCAATAGAGAATGACCAGGTCGATCGGTTTGTTGTCCTCGCATAGGAAAAAGGTGGCTAAAGAGAGCAAAAATGGGACGTAATCCACATATGCTGCCTGGATATTTGTTGCTCTGGGCAACCATACCTCCCTCACCACTCTGCGTCCGTGGAGGTACTTCGTACTGGTGCGCCCACTGTCCGAATGGGCGTCCCATGCTCTTATTGCCACTTTTTTTGCTGTTAGTATAACGCCAGCAGTCAAGTCAAGCAATGCTACTGCTAAAGTGATGCCACATTTAACTAATGCCGCTCTCAGTCTAATGCCATCGATAAATTTAAGCAATGCCATTTAATGTCACTGGATTATTTTAGAGTTAGCTGTTGATTGTGGATGTATTAAAGATTTTTCAGCTAAGACATTCTAATGTTGTTGCACAGCCAGTATACCAACGATGAAACTTGTTACTACCTTCAGATTTTTGCACTGTTAATGCTTATAGATTACATACCTCACTTTCATGAGATAAGTTATTTTTTTTGTACAGTGTCACCAAAATGCTAAGGCGCTGATGTCATTCTATTTTGGTTAAACTGCACAGACAATTATGAAGACAAGAGGAAAGGTCAAGAGTGGGCACCTCCTCCTCCGGTTGTTCTCTTGATTCGTTCGATCAAGTTTTTATGTTTGATCCATTATCAAGATTGGGATAGAAATTTTTAAGGTCCCCCCCGAGTTCAAAATGATATTTACCTTGGAGGTACATGGTTTGCAATTTTTTTACACTGTCATTAGTTAATAATGCTAGTTACCTTCAGACTTTTGTATTTGGTTTAATGCTCATGCAGAGCTAGTATACCAATGCTGAAACTTGTTACCTTTACATTTTGTATTGTTAATTCCTATAGAAACCTTCCAGTGCTAGAGTTTATTGAAATCTATTTAGTAAAACCATTGTACTGTACCCTATAATAAACTAACTACTCTACTGTTGCACTAGCCACTGGATTAGTGTATATTTGTAGTATTTGAATGGCATTGCATTAGCGTATGGACATAAATAAAGTGTGGCAAGATTTCCCAGATATGTGCTCAAGAAAACTACTACCTGTTTTTCTAAATACTAGATGTTTGGGTACTTTAAATTGAACCGCAAAAACGTCTTATATTAAGGAACAAAGGGTGTAGAGTTCACTCAAATTATCCCGGTAAAGCTAGTCACACCTTTGTTAAAATTAATGTTCATTATGTTATCGGAGGAGGTCTATATGTTTGTCTCTAATGCCTGTGGACTACATACCTGACATCATGATGTAATGTTAAGTCATTTCCTTTTGTACAGTGTCACTGAATTGTCAAGGCGGTGATGGCATTTTATTTTAGTAGAACTACACAAAATTTGCTTAAAAGAAGTGGAAAGGTCAGGAATGGCTCAGTTTTTTAAAAAAAAAACTATGTATGCCTTCCTGACATCAGCCGCTGTTGCTTTATTTATTCCTTCAAACAGGTGGTTAGAAACAGTCTTGATACCTTTTCCCATTATGAAATTGGAATGCTTATATTTGTGAGTCTACGCTTCAACTAGTGCCACTTTTAGAGTAATCTCACTTTCAATATCTATGCAAACAGGGATGCTCGATTTTAGTGGAACTGCACAAAAAGTCCAACTGGTTCAACATTAGGAGCATGTTTTTTTCCAAACCTTTATATCCAATTGGCGGCACTATGAGCTGTTCATTACGAAGGTACATGGTTTGCTACTATCTTGCTACTCTTTTTGTACTATCATTAGATAGTAATACTAGTGGTTTGCATGTGAATTTATTGGCAGGGTGGACCTACATTGGAGGTGCAGGACAGAATTCAATGATTGTATGATAAATTTCGGTTGTATCGATTTCACCTCTTCCATCACTGCGAACATGGATATCCTTGGTCTGATGAAGACTAGGCGCTATATTTCTTCTCTGATCCAGCAAATCAATTCAGTATGAAATTGTCCAGGGCAAAACATAACTTTATCAGATTGTCCAGTGCAGAACATGACAGATGCTAAGCGGAAGAGACATGTTTAAGCCGAAAATACAAGGTGTGGTATATGTTTACTATCTGCTTGATATTTGTGCAGACAGAGATGTCTGCCCGTTGCTATTTGGCAAACAAACAAAGTGCCTGCAATTTTGGTTGAACTGCACAAGAGAATAGTATAGTCACTCAATGCAGTGCCATTTGAAAATAGACACAGAAAGATTGGATAGTCACTTCATGGACTGCAGAAAAGTAGTACTGTACTATTTATTGGCCAACACTAGGTGCTTCATTGCTTTGGTCTGATTATACAATGGGCATCATTTTGCCTAAGTTAAAGTTTGTATTCTGAAAATAGTCTCGCGGTGTGATCGAGAGAAGACCAAATCATATTGTAGTGGATGTTCCTCCATCATGTGTGGTTCATTCTCATGGTTCCAGCTGTTGGTGAAACCACTTACGTTCGCAAGAGGAATTGTAGACTTCACAAACAAATTTGTCTTTCAGTCTGTACTGAATGTTGGCCAAGAGAAGCATCCATGTTAGTAGGAAGAACAGATGTTTTTTCTAGATCTCTGCTTTTGGAGCTACATATTTGTGTATGATCTATTATTGTATATCTTAATATTTTTGTTGTTGATTTGTTATTGTATATCTTAATATTTTTGTATATAACTTGGTCAAAGTTTGTAAATCTTGACTTTGACCAAAGCTAATATGCGAACTAAATAAAAACGGAGGGAGTACCTCCTTTCCGGTTTGCAGGGCTTAATTCAAACCTCTCACCAACTAAGGTACTCCCTCCATCCGGGATTTATTAGTCCCGTGAGCAAAGAAGCAAGACCAAGGCATGGCAATAATTAACGGCATGCAGAAGTTTAAGCCTAATTAATTCCAGCGATTTAAGTGGTTGCATGCGTGCCCTCGGCTGCGACTCATTGCATGCTGCTTCGCGTACTGCCTGCGAGCGATTCTGAGTGCCTGCATGCAGCCGGCCGTAATTAAGGCAGCTAACTGATGTGAAAAAAGATACGCTTTAAATCCATGGAATCATTATTGACAAGGAGGGAGATGATTCGTGTGCACTCGTTTGATCACCATGCCGGCGTGCGACCGAGACGGGACGGGACGGCATAGTCATAATTTCAGTTTCTCTAGTTTTCCACGGCAAGCTAGCGCGCCAAGCCATTATGCATTGAATTCCGATGACCATCGCGCTACCTTCTGCCTATAAGTACTGTTTCCCGGCCTTCTCAGGTGCCACCGTGACCCAACTCGCCATATCCTCATAAGCCCCCACCGGCCCGACGTCGCTCGCCACATCCGCCATACCCCTGCCCATCCGCGGTAGGCGACGCCGGAGGCGGTCACCGCCGGAACTAGTGTTCGGGTTTTCACCGGAAGGCAGACGGAGGGAGGATGCATTCTATCTGTCTTTAGATGGCAATGCGGAGATCGAGGAGTTGTAGGAGCGCGACCGCATGGCGGAGGAGCAGGAGTTGTTGGAGCGCGACCGCCTGGCGGAGGAGCAGCGTATCGCCGATTTGCGCCGCCAGCGGGACATGGAGCAGCAGCGCACCGACGCTCTGAGTCGCGAGCAGAGCGACCGCAACTGGGCCGACTACGTGGAGGCCGGCGCCCGGCAAATAGCCCTGGAGGCTGTCAGGCACGCACGCGTTCGCGACGCCGATTTTTACTACCAGCTCGTCAAGTGGGTTTCCCGCTTAGGAGCCGAAGCTTCGGTGGACCACACCGGCATGGAAAGGGCCAACGCATGCGAGCAATGCGCCCTATCGCACCTCTGGCAAGTCTGAGGCAAGGCGGAGGACGCCGGCGCCAGCGTTTAGCATGGACAGCAGATGGCGGCCGGCATCGTCTACTTAGCTAAGAGAAAGTTAGTACTTGTACGCTACTAGAGTGTTAGTGGGAGTAGATAGTTAACTTGGCTATGATGGTTGTCAATGTGGAAGTTCAGTACTCTATATGTGGATCAGACCTGTTACTTTGGTCTGAATGTTGAACTTTCCGTTTAAACGTATGGAATGGGCTGTTTTTTTAAATGGGTTGTATTTGTCCTCCACGGTTTAGGGGCTGACTTGTGGGCCTAGCAAGTTGACGCGTACACAATCAGGAGATGATTGTACGTGGAGGGGATGACAGCAGGGACCCGCCAAGGTCATGGCAGTATGCAAGCAAGTGCCTCCTTATTTCAAGCCAATAAAAAAATGGCTCCTCCTAGTGGATTTCTGACATCTGGGTCCCATGCCATTGTCAATGTAGTCGATAAACGAGAGAATTGCACAACGACCGACTGACACCAGGGACCCAGCAGCTCGCCCAGTTATTTTTGTTTTGGGTTAATTTGATAAATGCCACTCCAAATCTGGTGTATCCGAGAAATGCCACTACAATTTCCAAACTTTGAAAAATGCCATTTCATGCCATTTCTAGTGGCATTTTTCGAAGTCTGGAGTGGCGTTTTTCAAAGTTTGCAAAAATTGCAGTGGCGTTTTTCAAAGTTTGGAAATTGCAGTGGCATTTTTATGAATCGCCATAATTGGAGTGGCATTTATCTAATTTGTTTTTAAGACGGAAGCAGGGTGTCAACTGGATTGTGCGGGACACTCTGGCCTGTCTAGACAGCCTTTTCTTTTATGTTCACCACAGACCAGCCCAGCAGTTTTTTTTCTTTCTGAAAATGGCTAGCCCAGTTCTTTTGTGATTTTTCAACTAAGTCGCTTTATCAGGCCTGTTGGGCTGCAAATCTTTCAAGACGAGGAGAGCTTCATTTGCCTGGCCGAGAAAATGGCCTATCAGTAATGAGAAATGGGATGTACATTTTTAAAACACATCAAACCGGCAATTATTTTCAAATATCTTTTTTTCATTTCAAGATTTTAAATTGCATTGATTTTTATGCGTGGACAATTTATTGGATTTTATATTGATGTACATTTATTTTTAAAATCAGTCTGAATGTGACTCGAAATTTCGGGATTAAAAACAGTTCAGACCGCACCGACATATGCAAAATTTCATATAATTTTTTAACCGTAGGCACAATATGGGTTGTAATGCTAACATAAAGAATATGGGCTCCAAAAAAACCCGTAAGAATTAGCAAATGGGCTGTAAATTATTTGAAATAATGGCAGATGGGCTGTATGCTGTTTTCCATGGATTTGAGGCTTTCCACAGATGGCTTGTATACTGTTGGATGTCCATCCAATGGCCGTCGTGCTTCTTCAATCTCTGCTCTTCCTGCTCCAGCCGCTGAAACAAGCGCCGGTGGGACTGCCTGCTCCCTCCTCCCCGCGGCCAGCTGTGCTACCACGCAGGCCTCACCGCCCCACCGTACTCCCATCGCTGGCCTAGCCATCCCTCTACTCACCCACACCTGCTGTTATTCTCCGGCGATGGCAGACGAACCAGTAAACCCTCATACAATCATACTCCCCTCCGCGTGGGAAACAAAAACAACGGTCGAGTCTTCCCTGCCTCCGTGCCGTTCCCTTCCTAGGCCTCACCGTCATCCACCGCCCCGGTGCTCTCGGCGTGGCGTGGTCAGCGTGGTTAACGACCGACATGCATCTAAAGTGGACTGCACGTGGAGAGGCTGAGAGCTGGGTCCACGGCCGCACGCAAGGAAATGCCTCCTTATTACACGCAAAATAATTATTTCCTCCACCTGACATCTAGGACCCACCGAAACGGCCTCTGTATTTCGTGAAAAAAATGTTACCGCTGCTGACAGCTCGGACCCACCAGCTATTTCTTCGCACGCAAGGAAGTGCCTCCTTATTACGCACAAAAAAATGAATACTCCCCCTGCTAGCTGGGACCCATTATAGTGGCCTACTAAGTTGACGGGGACGAAGGGCTTTGTCAACTTAGTCAATATGCACGATTCTAGCTCAACTGAGCGTACGATGTCCATCCAACGGCCGTAGTGCTTCTTCAACCTCTGGTCTTCTTGCTCGAGCCGCCCAAAGCAACGCCGATCGTGCCACCTGCTCCTGCCTCCTGTGGCCGGCTATGCTGCCGCGGAGGCCTCACCGCCCCATACTACTCCCACCACTGGCCAGGCCATCCCTCCACTCCACTCACCCACACCCCCTGTTATTCTGCGGCGACGGCAGCGCAGCCAAACCAATGAACCCTCGTACTCCTCTCCGCGTGGGCATCCACTGCCGCGTCTTCCCTGGCTCCGCGTCGTCCCCTTCCTAGGCCTCGCCGTCGTCCACCGCCGTGGTGCTGTCGGCGTGGCATGGTCAATGTGGTCAACGACCGAATTCCATCGGAAGAATACTATACGTGGAGAGGCTGACAGCTGGGTCCACGGCAGCTGCAAGGAAGTGCCTCCTTATTACGCAGAAAATAATTATTCCTCCACCTGACAGCAGGGACCCACCGGATGCCCACCAGTATATCGCGAAAAAAACGTTTTCCCCTGACTGCTGGGACCCACCCGACGGGCCACCATATTTCGCGAAAAAAAACGTTCCCCCTGCTGTCAGCTCGAACCCACCGGAAGTGTCTCCTTATTACACACAGAAAAATGAATACCCCCTGCTAGCTGGGACCCACCTTGGTGGGAGGCTGACTTGTGGGCCTACCAAGTTGACGGGGACGGAGGGCTTTGTCAACTTAGTCAATATGCACGATTCTAGCTCCACTGACCGTACGATGTCCATCCAACGGCCGTAGTGCTTCTTCAACCTCTGGTCTTCTTGCTCCAGCCGCCCAAACCAGCGCCGGTCGTGCCTTGTGCTCCTGCCTCCCGTGGCCAGCTGCGATGCGGCGGAGGCCTCACCACCCCCTACTACTCCCACCGCTGGCCAGGCCATCCCTCTACTCACCCACACCCCCTGTTATTCTGCGGCGATGGCAGCCTCACAGCGCAGCGAACCAGTGAACCCTCGTACTCCTCTACGCATGGGCATCCACTGCCGCGTCTTCCCCGGCTCCGCGTCGTCCCCTTCCTAGGCCTCACCATCGTCCACCGCCCTGGTGCTCTCGGCACGGCGTAGTCAACGTGGTCAAGGAACGGCTTCCATCGGGTGTGGACTATACGTGGAGAGGCTGACAGCTGGGTCCACGGCCGCAGCAAGGAAGTGCCTCCTTATTACGTGCAAAATAATTATTCCTCCACCTAACAGCGGGGACCCACCGGACGGGCCACCGTATTTCGCCCCCTGACTGCTAGGACCCACCAGCTACATCTTTGCACGCAAGGAAGTGCCTAACAGTCGAGACCCACCTAGTCGAAGCGTACGTAGCGTTGTCATTCTGGTCGCGAACGTGTACGTACATATATACAGGTGGATGTAGAGGCGCGCACGTGCCGTAGTAGAGGCGGCCAGGGTGCAAGAAAGAAAATACGCCCACGTATGTGTACATACAGGAGGGGTCTCGAACGCCTACTCGCGCATACGTACGGCGAGGGCTCGTTGACATGGCTGGGTCGGAATGAAGAAACAACGTCGTCGTCGTGTTCATGGGGAGGCAACGGAATGCGTCGTGTTCATGGGGAGGCAACGGAATGCGTCGTGTTCATGGGGAGGCAACGGAACGCGTGGGAGCCAACCAGCTGGGTCGGAACGGAATGCGTGGTCATGTTCATCGGGAGGGCTTGGACGGAATAGGCGATGGAAACGAGGCCCGGCGTACCGCACAACGGAGGAAACGAACCTCCTACGTTCGGAACGGGGTCCTGTTGATCGGGAGGGGTCTGGCGTACCGCAAAACAAATGAAACTGATAGAGGCAAAGGTGTCCCGATGTTTCGATGAGATGGTGGCTATCGTTTTCTATGGGAGTCGACCTTGACGATCCGACTACGAACGTGCGAGACGTCGCGCCTTAGCAATCGCTAAACCAATTTCCGAGGGGTTATTGACCACGCCGGAGCACGATCAACCTGACCACGAGGGCCTGTTTCCTGCGAGCAAACGAAGAACAAGCAAGAAACTGAGATTGCAATCTGGATATTGAGAATATAAGATGAAAGCTTTATTGATCAAGGTGGGGTTCTGTGATGTCTTGGCCTGGTCGTTGGACACAAACGAAGTACGCGAAGTTGCAGCTATGGCGAACTTTTAATCTAAACAAAACCCAAAGTCTAAACGACGCCCTAAGGGCTGTATATATGGAGGAAGAGAGGGGAATTTCGTGGCCCTTGAGGGTGGGGTCCGAAACCAACCCTAACTCTTGTTTCCCCACACATACGGACTCTAAAAATAGCCTATACTTAAGTATTTCGAAATTACATGGGCCTGGCCCATTAATAAGATGACGCAGCACCTAGAATAGCCTATGGACGAATATTATGAAGTGGCATCTTGTATATTTCGTCCATGGGTTCATGCACTCCTTATGGCGGCTTCAAAGTCCTGAAATCATCACTTGTAACTCCGTTCTTGATCCCCTTGCGCATGCCATCAACTTCATGCGTGTTCTTGCTCCAATGTTCATCCTTCTCCAAGCTAGGCCCTTCATTTGAAAGCAAAACAAATGTATCCAATTTAGGCAGCATCATAATCTCATGAACATTACAATCATTACCAAGAAACGAAAGTACCTGGTAATTTAATTGGCGTGCGCGAGCTCTAGTAATTGGTCCAGTATATGTAACAGTAGGGGCTGTGGGTGTAACAATGGTATTGATGTCCTCATCATCCTCCCCTTCTTGAAATGAAGTCGTCCCCGACGGAAGCTCATCTTCCTCACCCAAATAAGGCTTCAAATCTGCAATATTAAAAGTGGGACTAACCCCAAAATCTGCAGGTAGCTCAAGTTTATATGCATTATCATTTATTTTCTCTAAAACCTTAAAAGGACCATCAGCACGTGGCATTAGCTTTGATTTGCGCAGATTAGGAAATCTATCTTTACGCAAATGTAACCAAACAAGATCTCCAGGTGCAAACACAACATGTTTTCTACCCTTATCTCCAACAAGTTTATATTTAGCATTCATACGCTCAATGTTTTCCTTAGTTAACTCATGCATTTTTAAAATCAATTCAGAACGTTCTTTAGCATCAAAATTAACCTTCTCCGAAGATGGAAGAGGCAACAAATCAATAGGTGCACGAGGTAGGAAACCATACACAATTTCAAAAGGGCACATCTTAGTAGTAGAATGCAATGAACGATTATAAGCAAATTCAATATGAGGCAAGCATTCTTCCCACATTTTCTTGTTATTCTTCAAAACAGCCCTAAGCATAGTAGACAATGTTCTATTGACTACTTCAGTTTGTCCATCAGTTTGGGGGTGACAAGTAGTACTAAAAAGCAGCTTAGTCCCCAACTTAGCCCATAAACATCTCCAAAAGTGGCTAAGAAATTTAGTATCACGATATGAAACAATAGTATTTGGCACACCATGTAAACGAATAATTTCACGAAAGAACAAATCAGCAACATTAACAGCATCATCGCTTTTATGACATGGTATAAAGTGTGCCATTTTCGAGAACCTATCCACGACAACAAATATGCTATCCCTCCCCTTCTTTGTTCTAGGTAAACCTAAAACAAAGTCCATAGATATATCCTCCCAAGGAACACTAGGTATAGGCAAAGGCATATATAAACCATGAGGATTGAGTCGTGACTTAGCTCTTTGACATGTAGTGCAGCGAGCAACAAAACGCTCAACATCCCGTCTCATCTTTGGCCAAAAGAAATGTGTAGCAAGTATATCCTCCGTCTTCTTGACGCCAAAGTGTCCCATTAATCCTCCTCCATGCGCCTCCTGCAACAACAAAAGACGAACGGAGCTAGCTGGAATGCATAGCTTGTTAGCACGAAACACAAATCCATCGTTAAGAACGAACTTGTTCCAAGTTCTCCCTTCCTTACAATTCTGCAATACATCTTTAAATTCAGCATCATTAACATATTGATCCTTGATGGTCTCCAAACCAAATATTTTAAAGTCAAGTTGTGAAAGCATAGTATAACGACGAGACAAGGCATCAGCAATAACATTTTCTTTACCCTTCTTGTGTTTAATGACATAAGGGAAAGTCTCAATGAATTCAACCCATTTAGCATGTCGACGGTTCAGTTTTGCTTGACTTTTAATGTGTTTCAAAGATTCATGATCAGAATGTATAACAAATTCCTTGGGCCATAAATAATCTTGCCATGTTTGTAAGGTCCGAACAAGAGCATATAATTCTTTATCATAAGTAGAATAGTTCAGACTAGGCCCACTCAATTTTTCAGAAAAGTATGCAACAGGTTTTCCATCTTGTAATAACACACCTCCTAATCCAATTCCACTAGCATCACATTCAAGCTCAAAAGTCTTATTGAAATTAGGAAGTTGGAGTAAAGGAGCATGTGTCAACTTATCTTTCAATACCGTGAAGGCTTCTTCCTGTGCGGTACCCCAAACAAAAGGTACATCCTTCTTTGTAAGCTCGTTGAGAGGTGCAGCAATGGTGCTGAAATCTCTCACAAAACGCCTATAAAAACCAGCGAGGCCAAGGAAACTCCTCACTTGTGTGACCGTTTTGGGCTGCGGCCAACTCTCAATAGCTTCAATCTTGGCTTTATCAACTTCAATTCCCTGTGGAGTAACAACATAGCCAAGAAAAGATACACGGTCGGTGCAAAAGGTGCACTTTCCAAGGTTACCAAACAAACGTGCATCACGTAGAGCAATAAAAACAGCACGTAAATGTTCCAAATGTTCCTCCAAAGATTTGCTATAAATCAATATGTCATCAAAGTAAACTACCACAAATCGTCCAATGAAAGCACGTAAAACTTCATTCATTAACCTCATGAAAGTACTAGGTGCATTAGTTAACCCAAAAGGCATGACTAACCACTCATATAATCCAAACTTAGTTTTAAATGCTGTTTTCCATTCATCTCCCAATTTCATACGAATTTGATGGTAACCACTACGCAAATCAACTTTGGAGAATATTGTAGAGCCACTCAATTCATCAAGCATATCATCTAGCCTAGGAATAGGATGACGATAACGAATAGTAATATTATTAATGCCTCTACAATCAACGCACATACGCGACGTACCATCCTTTTTCGGCACTAAAATGATAGGAACAGCACAAGGACTAAGGGATTGGCGTATATAACCTTTGTCGAGCAGTTCTTGTACTTGACGCATAATCTCCTTCGTCTCCTCTGGATTGGTACGGTATGGTGCCCGGTTGGGTAATGATGCACCGGGAATTAAGTCAATTTGATGCTCAATCCCGCGAATAGGTGGTAATCCCGGTGGCACGTCTTGTGGAAAGACGTCGGTGAACTCCTGCAAAATGTTAGTGACAGCAGGAGGCAAAGAGGAAGGCACGTCCTCGAATGAAAATAATGCCTCTTTGCACACAAAAGCATAGCAAACAGATTTGCTAAAATCTAGATCATCAATATCAGATTTGGTGGCAAGTAAACATGCACTTTTCAATTTAATTTCAGAAGCAACACTAGATTGTTTATTATTATTAGGCTGCATTTGTTGCTCAAATTCTTTTGCCACAATTTGATTTTCACTCTTAGTTTTCTCCTGTTTTGCTTTATTAGCTCTATTAATATCATCTTTCAAAATGGAATCAGGAGTCATAGGAAGCAAAGTAATATTTTTATCCTTATGAACAAGAGTATACTGATTGTTTCTACCATGGTGAATAGAATTTTTATCAAATTGCCATGGTCTACCAAGTAATAAGGAACATGCTTGCATCGGTACCACATCACAATCAACATAATCAGCATATGTAGAGATACTAAAATGCACACGAACAGTACGTGTTACCTTAACCTTGCCGCTGTTGTTGAACCATTGGATGTAGTAAGGATGTGGATGTGGTCTTGTGGTGAGAGATAGCTTCTCCACCATCTCGATGCTAGCCAAGTTGTTGCAACTCCCTCCATCTATGATCACGCGAACAGAACGTTCCTTCACAACTCCCTTTGTATGGAACAAATTATGCCTCTGATTTTGCTCAGCTTGTGTAACCTGCACACTCAAAACACGTTGAGCAACTAAACATTCATACCTGTCAGCATCTTCAGGAGCCATGTATTGCGTCTCATGATCAGAATCGTCTCCACCGTGTTCGTCACGTGTAATAAGAGCCAAAGTCTCCTCATCATAGTCACTAGCGGACTCATACCCACCATCCTCAGTAACAATCATCACACGCTTAGATGGGCATTCTCTCGCATAATGACCTCCACCCTTGCAACGTCGACAAATAATATCATGTGTTTGCCCTGTTGATGCCATGGATGAAGAAGAGCTCTTTGCAGGCCCAGAAGGTGTGCTCTTGGCAGATAGTGGTGATTGTGCCTGCTTTATTGTATCACGGTTGGAGGTGGCAGCCGACGGAGGCGCCGGTGAAGCAGAACGTGTGGAAGTAGATGATGCACGTGGTGTCCATGAAGAAGGTCGACCTGCAGAAAAGTTAGTCCGCGCCAATGCCTGTCGATCCTGCACTTCACGTTCAGCTTTACAAGCAAGATGGAATAAACGAGTGATATTAGTATACTCCTTATACTCTAGAATCGTCTGAATCTCTCTATTTAATCCACCCATAAAACGTGCAAGCATAGCTTCATTCTCCTCAACAATACCACATCTAATCATGCCAGTTTGTAATTCCTGATAATATTCTTCTACAGAATTTTTTCCCTGTCTTAAGCGCTGCAATTTTTGAAGTAATTCACGTTGATAATATGGTGGAACCCAACGAGTACGCATAGCAGTTTTCAAAGCAGCCCAAGTAGCAGGAATGGGATATAATCTACAATGCTCAGACCACCAAACACATGCAAAACTAGTGAATGCACAAACAGCAGCAGGAACACGTCTCTCCTCGGGATATTGTAAACATGTAAATCGTTGTTCAGTTTCTAACTCCCAAGTAAGATATATATCAGGAACATATCTACCCTCAAATGGTGGAATATTCAATTTTAGTTTAGGGAGATGGTCATGATCTCGTACCTGAGGGTGAGCCCTACCATTGCCATTATTTGCATGTGGACGACCTGATGGTTGCTGTGCTGGTGGTGGCACGTAGTTCTGATTTTGATCAACCTCATCCTCGTAATCGCCAGCAAAATCATCCTCCTCCGCATCAGCAGCAGGAGCCACAGAAGTAGCAACAGCAGCACCAACAGTTTGGCCAGGTGCAAGAGGGAGACGGCTCGCTCGGCGGAGGGCTGTTTCACGATGTGTAGGTAGTCGTCGTTGTTGTTGTTGTAGAGGTGCGTTAGGTGCAGCCGGTGGTGGTGGTGGAAGACGCGCGAGCAATTCATTAAACCTGTCATCGAGCTTTGTTTCGAACGTCTTCTCCATGTCATCTATCTTCTCCATGGCCTCTTCAAATCTGTTTAGCACATCCTGCACCTGTCCATTCATCATTTGCTGAAATTTATCATGCAACTCCTGATTCGTCATGTTCTCCCAGTCAGTCTCGTCGGCTTGTGATCCTGCCATGGTTAGCAACAATAGAAAACACACAAGAATATGATCCTACAGAATACTAACAAGAGGTGGTGGTGGCGGGTGTCACAAATCCGTCAAGCAAATCTCAAATTCTTACCAGTTCTTACCCAGCAGCAGGCGGTGATCGGCAACCGTTGTAGTCAAAACTCTCAAAAGCTTGGATAGAGCGATTGCCAGGGAGAGTCAAACGCACGACGTAGAGGTATGTGGAGCTGGGAAGGCTTATAGTATGGTAGCAAAAAGGGTCAGCAATAATCAATTCAGAGATGCAAAGTTGAATAAACGCTCAACGACGGTACTGTGCTGGTCCTAGGCTAGACCGTGCTAGAGACGCGAGCCTAGAACACTAACAAAATCACGGCGCTGCACGTAAATAAGGGAAAAGCACACTCTGGATCTTTTTTTTCCGCTTTTTTTTGCGCTCCTCTTTTTTTTTTGCGCTCCTCTTTTTTTTTGCGCTCCTTTTTTTTTGCGAAAAATTACTATAATGGCGAGTGTCTCAAAACTCTTCCCTCGTCAAACTGATAGGATGGGCAAAAAAAATTTCACTTTTTTTTTTGGAAATCAGGGCAGCGACGACGAAAAAGTGCGACAAAAAATCACTATGATGGCACGTGGCTCAAAAGACTCAGAAAAGCCTAAAAATAGGATAGGGAAAAATATTTTTGCCCATGAAAATTTTGGCCTAAAAACTGCCCGGGGGTCTAGACTTTTTTTTTGGAGACCTACGCAGGCAAGGAAACACGAATCGGTATTGAGATTGATCTCAAGCACAAACCCAATATGAGAAGAACTCGGATTGGTGGTGGATATATGGTTGTGGTATATGGCAGCGGTGGTGGTATATGGTAGCGGTGGTGGTATATGGATAGAGATTGATGGTGGTATATG